>NW_019384704.1:475974-571532 GCF_000671375.1 Centruroides sculpturatus | reverse complement strand
CTGCAATGTGTAAAAAGTCTGTATCTGTATGAATGTGTAAAGAAAGTGTTCTTCCACCTCCTCCTCACAACATCTGACTACCCGGCATAATTGGTGTCTGCTCCATTTTCATTTTTTATGGTACAGTACGGTTATTTTATGCTGCGGAACGAATTATATGTTTTAACATGTATTTCTATGGGAAAATGCGTTTCGTATAACGGACGTTTCACTTAACGGACGTGCACCTGGAACGGATTAAGTACGTTGTACGAGGCACCACTGTATTTTTTTTATTCTTTTTATATCATATTTACGTAATAATATTTCTAAAATACGTTCATTCGTGCTATAATAAGTTTATTCAGTTATAATAAGTCAATGTATTATAAATATTTAAATTGTGACCTTTAATTCTAATAGTTTATATATTTTTTTATTTTTATTAGTTAATTTAATTTAAAATATTAGCACATCGTAAATGTATTACTACTGGTTTATATATTTATCACAAAAATTTCTATTTTTGTTCGAAATAAAATGAATAAAATAAAGCAAAAATAAATAGAAAAATAAAGGTTTGATTCCAAACAAAAAATATATATAATCTGTGATAATTTTAAAACTAAAATTCGTACATTCATAAATGTTATATAGTTTTGTACAGAACCATATTTCAAGTCGTTCTGGCTTAGTGCCAAGAACAAACTACTTAACTGGACTATGTGAATTTTAACAAAATGTTGCAAATTTTCACAGTTAGTTGTCAGGTCTGATAAATTATAATTTTTTTCTATTGAAGTTTATATTTAAATGTATTTAAAAATATCGTATTTGTAACTACAGATATTAATAAATTTAAAGTAATTTTTGTCATATGAATATAACGATAAATTGATTTTTGGTGAATTTTTAAAATAATATAACCTGTCTGTCCTTGTCTAACCTATACTGCCCTTAGCCCTTTTAGAAAATACACGTAAACAGAGGGGTGTGGCAAACAGATATGAGTAAATTTAACGTAATTTTTGTCAAATGAATATAACGATAAATTGATTTTTGGTAAATTTTTAAAATAATATAACATGTCTGACCTTGTCTGACCTATAATGCCCTTGGCCCTTTTAGAAAATACACGTAAACAGAGGGGCGTGGCAAACGGTAATGAAAGGGATTTATATAAAGTTAAATATTTATAGAAACAATTAAATAATGTAAAACATTGTATAATGTTGAAATTTTTAAAATAATATAACATGTCTCACTTTGTCTGACCTATACTGCCCTTGGCTCTTTTAAAAAATACACGTAAACAGAGGGGCGTGGCAAACGGTAATGAAAGGGAAAAGTTAAAATAAATCAAGTTAATATATAATTATATATACAGTACCTAATTTATATATAATACTGTACAGACAATAGTAAATTCAACTTACTCGCCTAAACTCTCTGTAGAGTGTAAGTAGTTTGGCTGCTTCTCCACTATTTGTCCAGATTCGACCAATCCTGTCGCGTTACGAGCCGGCGATGACGTTTTACCGCGTTTTACGAGTTCCTTTTAGCGTCTTTATACGATTACTGTCGCAAATTTTTGCCGCGTTATAGGAATCTGCGTTAGAGGAACCCGCGTTATAGGGGGTCTACTGTATTTCTATTCTTAAATGGTACACACCATGCATTTACGGTATTATGATTTATGGGACGACTTATGGGAATTATGGGACGATACGAAAATTTTCCCCGATTCTTTTAAATCTTTTTTGACGTATACTTTAGAAAAATTCACGGTTTAAATTACAAGCAATATGCATTCATTAACTGTTTGGGTCTACGCTTTTTACAGTATTAAAAGATTGGTAGATAAAAGGAAGGTTAATATACTTCAAGTCTATTTTATTCGGTAGAAAGGATCATCATAAAATTGAAATTTTTATTCATCTTTACACAGACACGAAACACGAGATTTTTGAATACATATTACTGTTAACACGAATGTATACGCAAGGAACGTTCCGTCATAATACGTCTCTTCAGCGACAGAGAGGCGGAAAAATCAAGAAATTTGCTGAAAAATCCATCAAATTTCGTGGCGACGTAACAATTAAACTCTGACAATTTACTGCGAGCGGTGGACTATTGTTATCGCGAACGGTTGGATTTTTGGATAGTGCGATTTAAAATCATTGATTTCAAGCGTTTTACTGAGTTTTTCATCATTTGTAGTGATTATATCGGTAAGTTTAGACTACAAACTTTATAAATTTGGGTATTTTTGAACATTATTAAGCCGAATATCACAATTAGTGGCAATAATTTTCTGACAAAGCGCCGTTTAGATAACAATTGATCAATTTGGTCACAGAGACGACGAATGGAGTCTTTCCATTTATTTTAGAAAATACCTTTCATCCTTGTACTCCCTATAATATAATATATTATGTTATATTAGGGAAACTTGAAGTACCCTCAAGTATCACTTTGCATACCCCACGCGGAGACCACAGCACTACTGTCAAGTATGCTTAACGGTTGGCAGAGACAAAAAAATTTTTTCTTTCGCTTAGGCGATTCGGTTTTTCTGCAGAGGGTCAGCATAGTGAGACAAAGTGGTATCACACCAGGATCACCTCTGAGGCGGACCTGTATACGAGCTACTGACCCTGCATTGGTATTAAACCGGCTCAATTCATTCCTTTTTTCAAATCGGAAATTTTCAATGTTTATGTAACTATTTCAAATAGATGTTTTTTTAGCCGTGTCAAGCAACTCACCGATGTTATATTTCAAACGCAGTTCCCTCAGTGGAGACTGCACTGCACCAAATCTCAAATGAGTGACTTTAATTTATCCAAGACTTTTTTCGCTTTAATGCTAATTGATTTTAGTTTATTATTCTTTTATTTCTTATTTTTTCGTTTACTTTAATTTCTTTATTACGCTTCTTTTTTTTATTTGTACTTTTATTCACATTTTTTTTTCTGTACAATAAATCACTTATAATCTTTTGTTTGTGAGATAACATTGCTCAAACTGCTTTCCTAGGCTGATACAACAATAAACGTCGTGTAGAGTTGTTCGATGTCAAATATTTAGTCTAATATATTTTATTGATAATTTTAGACAAACTTTCTTTTTATATATTTAAAAGAATAACTTTCAATGTGAATTCAAATTTTAAAATATAACCAATTAAACAACCCTTTATCTGATATGTAATATTATTAACTACATGACAAAATTTTTTTATTTACAAACTCACGAAGAATAAACGTAAATAAATTTTAAGTTTAAATTAAAACTGTATTACAGTATAAATTTTTTACGTACTGTATTAAATATTTTTAAGCTATTTTAAACCGCTCTACACAAATGCAATTTAAACTACATTTATTGTTATGAAAGTACCATTGTATATATTTTACACATCTTCTCTGCTATTTGTCACAAAAAAAGGCAGACATGGTATAACGAGTTTCAATTAATATTATATAGGAGTGCTACTTTGCGTAAGAATACCAGGCGACAAAAGTTGAATAAAACTTATTTTGATAATGCATACTGTTTTAATTGTTCACTTTGTTATTAGATTTTGTGATAAATACATTTATCTGATAAAATTTCCGTTAATGATTTAGGTTATAAATTTAATAATTTATTTTTTTTATTATGACAACGCAACACTGGGCAATCTGCCGAAGTGGGAATGCCTCAAGGGAGGTCTTTTAAAGAAAAGGGGCACTATTTATATGTAAACGCGAGTAGGAACACGTCTAATAATACTAAGTGGTGTCAGGAACCTGACTTAACAGATCTTCCCTGTCACCCATCAATTTAGACAATAACCCCTGATAGTGAGCGGCATCCATAGCTTGGTATCATATTTTAATCCATCCTGCACAAGGTGAGCTGAAACTTACGACTTCCGATTTCATTAATGTTGATTAAATAAACTGAATGGATGTATATTAAAATTGGTATCGTCCACTTATCCCGTAAGTAAGTCTTGATTTTAACAAAAGTGACTTTAAAATCGATTAAAAAATATTAATGTTTTTTTTCAGAATGACGCTGCATCACTGACAACAAGGTTAAAAAATGGCATGAACAATAAAGGCTTTGGAATTTTGATTTTAATTTTCGTCTTTGTATGATGATAATCTTCACCGGAATGGACACATTTCATATTTAGTTTATTATCGTAGTTTTATCCATGCATGCATATTTTTAATATTTAAGCTTAATGGTTCTGAATCTTGCAGTAAGCATATTAATTTACTCAAGGCAGCTCCAGTACTAAATTTCACATACTCGAAGCATATTTAAGCAAAAACTTGCCAAAATATTTTTTGGATAAGTATTCAGAACCGTACTAGAATAACCAAACTTTCGATTGATTTGTTGATGTCCGAGTACAGTCTAAAATTACACTACAGTATTTACAATTATGCTAATCACTTATTACAACGCATCGTCATACATCCGCATTGATTCAAGTAAACCTGCTTTGAGATCGTACCGAATATTTAAACAAATTAAGATAATAGGAAAACTCATAAAACACTCTATCTCGTATTGTTTTAGAGGCTTACCTACGTTGTTGTTGGGTATCCGCAACTCTAAATAAGGATCTTCACGATAAAATTTTTAAATTTAAATTTAGTACAGTGTCATTTTAGTTAATTAGTTACAGTAATTATATATGTTAATATAGTGAAATTTCTTTTAAATTTATGTTTTAATAACTGTTTTATTATTTGAATTAACAGACCGTTAAACACGAATTATTCTTATAGATGTGAAAATTTTTTTTACGTTTTGTATGTTGTATTCTTGTAATTACTAAGAGGACATTTTCAATCACACGTAGNCACCTGACTCTCATCACGATTATTTTTAAATAAAATCAAATAATGTGTATTTAAACTTATATCTCTCATAATCTTATTTTTTGGAAACAAATTTTGCATTATTAAAATCACACTTACATTACAGTGATGAGATTCTGTCGTAAACAAAAATGCTGTTTTTGGAGACAGTTCGTGCATCAGATCATCAATTATTATCAAATCCCATCCTTGAACAGATTCGGGTAACCCGTACATAAATGTAATATCCTTTTCTTCTTGAAAAAACGGTAAATATACGGAGTAACACCATAAAATCTTCTTCGGAGGATTTTCATAAATTTTGTTGTGAATCATTTTTCTTACCAATGTGGTTTTTCCGGATTGGGAAGGACCGGCAATTACACAAGTACTAGGATGTTTGAAATACATATTAATCAGCTTTCTCACCCTTAGAAAATTTAGAAAATTTATAATATTTCATTCCTGGACTTATCTCTTTAAACACTACTAAAGTTTTCTTATCATTTTCTAAACATATTTCTCCCATGTCTTCTGCACATCGTTTGAACGAACCGTATAATCCATTACATACTTCGTTAATTCCTCCATCCTCACCAACAATTATGAAACCGTATTTTCTTTCTCCTTTCCAAATATCTTTGACTTTGAAATAGCAAAGGATAAATGGAAAATTATCAGGAACATCGAACAAGAAATTTTTTACCGCAGAAACGCAAGCGTCCAAAGTACGGTACAGAATTGCAGAAGATGAGTATATTTTATAGTCCCCATAAGTAACCAGAAAACCGTACATCCCCATGATCGCAGCTTAAATACAAAACTAATTCTCTTTTAATAAAAGTAACTTATATAAAATACTAATCAATCACATCTTCGTTAAAAAACTAACAGCCAATCATATTTTTTTAAGAACAATCGTATATTATGAAGCAGATAAAAAAAACTCGCAACCTATGTTGCTATTTGTTTGAACAAAGCGCTTAACACCAGGTTCCACGAGTAAATTCAAGGTATAAAACTTGTGTTATTAAATTCTTATACAAATTAAATATAATCTATACTGTATCGTCTTTATTTCGATATAATTCAAAAAAATTATTTTATAAAAATTTTTTTTTTAAATTGTGTTATATATATTTTTTTATATTATAATTAATTTTTTATACCCGAAAGTGTATCGAATCCATACTACTCAAGTCATATTATCGTCGTTATTTTGAATTAAGATTTTATTTATTTTAAATTTAATAATACAGTTATTACTACATAATTGATAAGATAAAATTATTCATTATTTATAAACTCTATTTTATATTTGTTTTTAAAAATAAGAATTATAGTAGTTGTGTCATATCTTATGGACAGTGAATGGATGAGATGGTCAGAGCCTCAGCTTATCGTTTTCGGGGATCCGAGATAAACTTCGAGTCAGCAACTCTTCCGAAATATGCCTGGTAGCTGGTACCAAATATTTCAAATTCTGCTCCTTACTTCACTCCTTTACGTTGAAGAGTTGGCCGAAGCCACGACTTATATGATTACAAAGGCTTTTTTAACTTAATGTTAATGAGGTAGACATAACCTGTGATGATAATGTATCAGTGTCGAATAATGATAATTGTAGAAGAAATACAGTAGACCCTCCCCTATAACAGTGTAGATAATTTAGTGTTGTATGAATTCCATGTCGAATGAGTCACTTAGATTTTACAAATACGTGAGCCCGGCACACGTATTTGTAAAATCTAAGTGACTCATACGACATGGATCATATAACACGAAAATTATCTAGTGTTATACGGGTTCTACTGTATAAGTTCAATTTCCTGCAATTTATATAATAGACAAAATCCGATGCTTGAAAATGTATAAATCTGTATTGAGGATGCATGAAAATTTTTAATAAACAAAACGAATTTTGTCAAAATATTCATGGAAAGAGGAAATGAATACATTATTGTTTATATTCTATTAATAACGTTTCGTGACGACATTCAGATTTGGAATAACATCACAATAATAATATATTGCCTTACAAAAATACACAGCTTCATACAGCTCCTTTCCATTGAAAGTTGCGATTCTTTTCAATTTGAAAAATCATTTTCAACTGTGTTGGGATATGAAAATGTTTAGTTCAAAGCAATACATGTTTTTCTAGTCGTAGCAACACTCTTTTCTTTTAAAAACGTCGGGTGCTCGTTTAACATATAGAACACCGTTGAAACACCATTGAAAGCAGAAATCTATATTATTGTTCTAAATATTTGGCAGGGTATCAAATGTTATTCGAAAATGTACGGCTGCAATCTAAATGCACGTTCGTCTGTGCAGACATCAGTACGTCCAACATTGGTGTGACTATTAGTACTAGCAGGGCCATTTTTCATCAAAAAGAACGTTACTTCTGCTGCATATGTTGAATTCTTGAAAAAGAAGTTTCATCTGTGAAATTCTTGTTGAGCATAAACATTATCGCGCGTGGTTTATGCAAGACGGCTCAAGGCCCCATTGCTCAAAGCAAATGTACAAAAGCTTTTATGGTATGTTTTAAAAGCGAATAATCCAATTAGATAATGAAAAATATAATGGTGGGGGAGTGGAGTGACTGCCTCATAGACCCGACTTAAACGCATGTGATTTCTTTTTATTCGGCTACCTTAAAGACAGAGCACACCACAATGCTCCTACTACTATTGAAGTGTTGATAGATACAATAAAAACAGAAATAATGGTGATTTTTTAAACATTTGATAACAGTAATAAAGGTAACCGTTATTAAATGTTTCAAATCGGTTAAAAACTATTATTGCGAGTCATTTCGAAAACGTAATTCATTAAATGACAATAAATTCTGTACACTATGCTTTTTGAATTTTATTTTTGTCTCATATAGTTAAAAATAATTTAAAATAAAAATTTTGCGTGAATTACAAACCACCTTGTACACATAGTTGCTATGTATACATAGCACATAGTACACGAACAGTATTTACACATAGTTGCTAAATATACATAGCACATAGTACACGAACAGTATTTACACATATTTGCTATGTACACATAGCAACTATGTGCAAATACTGTTCGTGGTAACTTTCGCTTACAAAACAATGTTAATATACAGAATTGACTTACATCCTGAATCCCTCAGTGCTCTTAGAAAGGAAAGAGGTTCACGGGCCTCTCAGAACTGTTTCCACATAAAAACAAAAAAGACGCGTACATATGTGAACTCGCGGATTTTTACGGGCGTCTTAAAAATCTAAATTTTCTGTTAATTGTAAATATCCTCGGAAAAAACCCGAAGAATTCGAACTCCATCGGATTTCACCGATTGTGTAACAACTAGCTGGGAAAGTTTACACTTAGGTGTGAAGAATGCACAGTCATCGTCAACAAAAGTAAATCACGTGTCCGCTTTCTCACGACAAGGCTATAAAAGGGCATTACAACGGAAGTTCAGGCCGATTCGTCATAGGACGTTTTACTTGGTGATAGTGCCACTTCGATTTCCGAACCTCCATACAGCAGACCCGATCCAGCTACAGGGAGAAGACATCGGCTAGAAGATACCGAGGACTCCTACCTCTTCCATATAGACGATTACGCCAACTCTTTATTACGCCGAGAGGTATTTAGGGGATTTAGAATTTGTAAAAGCGCTCTCTCTCAAACTAGAAATTAGGTCAGCGACATAGTTACGAAATTCTCCGCCAGTTTCTGTAAATATTTTAATATAACCGCATTTAACCTTAGTATTTCTGTAACTTAGATTTAGTTATTCAATAAATGCTTTGTTATTTTGTTAACCTGTCACCTGTCATTTAAGGACACCTGCCGACTTACCTACGAACTCACCACTCGATTTGCCCTCCTAGCCATCCAACGACCCCGAGATCGTGCCTTACCGCCCCGTGCAGAGTAAGTGGTAATTTGGGAATTTACCCGTGGCCCACTGCTAATCTCACAAATATTTTATTTCTTTTATTGCTAATAGCCGTCGTAGGAAAAAGAAAAATTTTATCCTAGCTTACGGTTAACACTAGCATCAATTATAAGAACTTTTTCTAATTACGTGCTGCAAACGAGTAATAATTTTGTGTAAAGAAGCACAAAGGTCATTCGACTAAACTGCATGCGCGTTAAGTAAAACAATAGACTCGCGCATTTCACTCCTACAGGTATAGAAAACGGTTAAGCAAGGAGGCGTTTTCAGAGAGAGAAAGAGTTTATCGGCGATTATCGCGAGAAAAGGTCAACAACGCGATAAAATCGGCGAGATATCCACCGAGTAAAGACCTATCGCGACATGTCTCTTCTGAAGACTTTATTTGGACGCTTTTTCTTCGTATCCGATTCAGGTAAGATCTCTTTTCTATTTCCCATTATATGTTTCTACCGAAATTGATCTCACCTTTCTTTTACTCATTCTCACGTTTTTATACACCCCCGATTCCCCAGACAACACGCTTCTGTTAGTCCTTTGTGCTTTTCTGGATGATTCTGGCCAGTAAATACGTTTATTAGTGTTCACGTATTATTAATAATATTTGATGCAACGTAAGTTCTGATTTTATCGTTAATGAAATAATCTTAGTTTATTCTATATTCTATTTTTTTAATCGAAAATAACGAAGTTTATCTTCGCATTTATCTTCGCAATTCGTCCTTGTTCTTTACACTTCATACGTTATCCGATAATACTTTCATTGTTTATTTCTCAAACAAACAAATTGTATTTTTTGTACGTTGACCCTTAGTTACAAATTCTTTGTTATATAACAGTCGTTCTTGTGTTTGATTTTAGTATTTGAATAGAGGAAAGAGACTATTTATTTTGACTTTGAAAAATGTGTCCTGCAAATACAAACACGTGTATTTTTTGACCACACAACGAGTTTTACAGAATGTCGAGTTTCCAAGACTTTACTAATAATATGTAAAAGTCAGAGAGATCTTCGGAATGAAAACATGTCCTATTTTTGAATAACATTCAAAAGACTTTTTCTTTATATTGGGGTTGAAATGTGTTTTAATTGGGTCTTAACCGCTTAGCCATTCGTTAAAATTACTGATAATATATATGAAAAAAGCGTTAAATCAAGAAAAACGCTGTAAATTCGATCGTCGCTAGCATCTGAAAGAGCGTTGTGTATTGAGGGAAAGTGAGCCTATCTCACTGATAACGTAGCTTCCGAGCATTTCCTATAAGCGGGATCTTCGTAATAACTGTTATAATAAAAAAATATACAAAAAGATGCAATCTGTTACGAACAAAAGAGTTAAGGTTTTTTACATTTTTATAATCAACCGCGTATAAGTCAGCCATGTGTTTTTTCGTGAAGTCCACGTGGAAAAATCTCTTTATTTCAATAAAAAATAATAATGAGAAATGCGTAACGATTATTATTTAATCCCGACAGAACCACTGACAATCAAGAAGGTATTTTTGATTTTGTTTTTAAAACTTTACGAGTTTATCTTCAAACCCAGACTTCACTTTCACGACTTCGATGATGACGACGATTTGGTCAAAGCGGGCACATTCCCCAGCCCTGTGGAATGGAAACTAGAATGTCCTCGAAACTGTGACCTGTACAGAGTAAGTACTTAGTTTAAATTAATATTTATTAGGAATTAATAAGGAATCTTTTGAGATTCGTAATTCTGGGGTTAAGGCAGAGATATGCAAAATTTGTTCCAATCGTCTAAAGGGTTTGACAATATGTAGGGGATAAAATAATGGAAAAGAGAGAGGGTTCCAGTATTAGAGTAAAGTATGTTTTTGAAAAATTGTAAAGAGTAGCTATGCAAAATTTGTTCAGATAGCACGAAAGGTTAGGGATTAGAGGATGAAACCAAAGAGAGTGAGTGGTCCGAGTTTTATGGTAGCCATGTTTCCTGTAATGTACCAACCAGTAACTAAGCAGAAATTTGTCCAGATCGGAAGAAGGATTTGGGAGTTTGTAGGGAAGATGAAATCAGCAAGAAAGAGTGAGGGAGTTCGAGTTTTAATTAAGGAAGCTTACGTACTGTATATCGGACAGTAATAAGCTTTCCAATGATCCATTGATACAGATATATTTCGTGACAGTTTCGACTATCTTTTAGGCATTTTATCGTCAATAAGGCTCACACGCACATGTGTACACCTGAAAAACAACCGAAAGAACTGGATTTATATAGGTAGATAACTAATAACATAAGAATAATTGTTATTTTTAAATCCTGTTGTGTAGGATTAATCCTAAAACAAAACACATAAAAATGCAATAGGTCTGTGTACGAAAGTTTAGTTTTATGGAAGGGAAATAAATTCACAAAAATAAAAGAAAAATGATTTTTTTAGTAATGGTACGATAGAAATAATCTTAAAACAATGGTAATTACTTGTACAGTAAACTGTCCCCTATTTAAATGTGTGGGATCCCGGGCAATAGTTTGTTGAATTAAAGTATTAATTCAATAAACTGCTTAAATAAACAGCGCAAAAAATGGGAAAAATCAACGAAGAAGTACTCAGATTCTGTCTATGATAACATTTTCTTTCTAAATGACTCCTCTTCCAGGGAAGAGGAGAGTATACGATTTTCTTTGGGAAGTAGGGATTAAAATACGAGATTTGATGAGGTTGTCCTTACGATATTGCTTCTTTGGTAACATCTTGACTCGGAAAGAGAACAGAACGGAACACATAAAAAGACCAGCAAAGATTGAAAAGGTCGTTCAGTTCAGGAGTCATCTTTCTGTCTAGTTGAGTTAATCCCAGTTTCAATTCAGTCCATCCCCACCAATTCAACCGCCGTCCNAAGAATCAACTTTTTTACTCTGTATAAGGACTACTGACAAGTTTGGTTAACGAGTTAATTGCCATTGATACTGGATCTGATAGGATCCGTGGTTCTATTCGTGAAATTATATGTAGATCCGGTTTCTAAGGCCTTTGATACCGAATTTGATAAGGCCCATAGATGAATTTATACCGTTTAGGTGTCAACTATCATCCGATCGATAAGCAATATGTTGACGATTCGAAAACTTTTTAAAATTATCTCGTTTCTCGAGATAATTTTAAAAAGGAAAAAATAATCAAGTATTACACAAGACTAATCTGGAAATATTTTATTTTAAAATGTATATTATAAAGCAGAAAAGTTTTAATTTATATTTAAGAGGCTTTTTTTCTATCCATTTTGAATTCGACCAACATCACAATACGACGGACAAGTGAATAGAAAACTGGGCCTTTATATTAACGTTTTTCGTTATTTTTTGGTTAAATATTTTTTTGAGCCTTATTATCCATAATTATAATTTGTTTCATAAAGAAATTTGCAATATGAGTGGGAGGTTTAATCCTCTTTACAGTAGTATCTACCGACAGCAATTAATTTTTAAAATATATTTTCTGTAATATATTAACTTTATTTTTGCTATCTGAATAATGAAATTCTTTATTTTAGGAATAAATCACCGTAGATAATTTAGAAATATTATACTTTTTCATCAATTGTAGTCTGCTGAAATTCTTGACAATATTCTGTATCTGATCTTCTGTGTCTCCCNCGTCCAGTCGCAGGTGTAAGACAAAGGAAGAAAATGGAATACACTATGTGATAAGTGAGTTAGTCAGAGCCACCTCGCGACAACTGTACGAATTCGTGTTTGTATCCACTCGGGCATTTGTGAGACTGTTAAAATTAAATGTAATGAAAGTTAATAAGAGTAATTATATGTCCTAGCAGAATTTATATCTCTTACATTGGATTTTGAAGCTAGTATAATATAAGAGAATCTCTTAGGAAGAGGACGAAGTGCTGATATACGGGGTTAATTCGAAGAAGGAATGTTTGCTGGTGAGGGTGGCCAGGATAGACGATAGAATGGCCGAAGCGTGGCTATATCTTAGACTTACCAACGGCAAAGTTTACGTTTTGCAAGAAACGGGTAGAACGACGGACGACCGTTACTTCCAAGCGGCCGGTTTGCGACTGCAATGTCTATCGCCTCTCAGAATATGGAGGATATTTTTCAACGGTCTTCTCAGGTAACTATTTTTTATAAAATGTTTATAGTTTTTAACAATATTTCGAATTAGACTGCGTACAAAATTTTAATGGCGTTTTTGATCGGGATCGTCACTACGGGGCAAATAGGCAAGTAAATGAATGAATGTCTTTATGAAGGGAATTGCCCTTTAAAGAATCTAACGAAGATATTCCAACGATATACCATCAAACTTTAATTTAACGTTGTCGAATGTTCCTCTGAAAGTTTTTCTCAGTCGAGTGTGACGCTAAATTGAAAAATCTTAAATAACAAGCATGAAGAAAGCCTTCTCAGTATTTGTAATAAATTCGTTTAACATAGCTATTATAACTTTTATTATTACTTCGATAATATTTTACACATTGATAAATATTAACTGTGTTATTTTATTTAGGGAAAACGATGGCAGAATGATTCACGTCAAATTCAGTTTTGTGTAAGTATATATACTGTAGTTCCATTCAACATAATTTATTTCATAAAAACAGGTGTTGCGCGGTGAATTTGTATCGTAACTTAAAATATAGTTATAAAGTATTGTTTAGACAAACTCATTTAATAGTTAAAAAGGATATTATCCTTATTAAGAAAGAAATGATCTAATAAACTTTTTCGATAGGTGGTCAGTTCTATCAGACGTGTACGATTTCACTAGCGACATAGATAAAGATGCCATGGCAAACGCCTTAGATCACGCTTCATTCTTTTCACTCTTCGGCAACGTTTCCAGGTAAATATAGATTATTTATTTTTACATTTTACTGTTATTCGTTATTTATATTAGAGTGGTTGCGGCCGAAGTTTTCATCTGTAAAACGTAAACGTCAAACGTCGAGCGCCGCTTACAAGATAGCGGTGCTCGACGTTCGACGTTCACGTTTTAAAAATGAAAACTTCGACCGCAACCTCGCTATTAATTTTTGTTATTTTTGCTTTATATTCAAATATTTAAAAGCTGTTATTAATTTATTGTATTCTATTTTAAAACGATACTTAACGGTAAAATATGTTCCAAGAAAAATTGTAGCCTGAGGTCGCTTATTGGACTAGGTTGAAAACGTTTGCTAAATAACAGCAAATTCTAACAGCCAAAAAATCTTCACAGATCTATTTTCAATTGTTCTGCTAAGGTTCATTTAGATTATTGATTCACTTACATAATTTATGAACCGCTTTTGTAGTTGTTTCAATTACACCTCCGATCATAACGTTTTATGAGATTGAGGAACTTTTTACCATTTTCATATCTAATTTCTTATGCTTAGAGCACGAGAGTTAATGGACGTCTACACTCAACACGGGCAAATGAGCGGAACGATTAAGATGGAAGGATCGGATAAAGAGAAGGAGATGCATTTATGGGGAACCAAAATGAGAAATCTTCGTAAGTATTATTCCATTATTCATTCAATCTTCGTTCCTGACTTGTTTACTATTTCACAAAGATACTAGAATATTTATTATAAACGGAAAGTTAAGACTTCAGTAGAAACTATATAACCATTCAGTAAAACATAAGATATTGGAAATAAGTAATATCTGAGTTTAGTGAGGCAGTGGAGAGATTAGAACTTCACAGGATGACCTTTAATACCGTGATTGCATGAGATTCCAAAATGTCAAGCTTTACTGTTGGATAAACACCATATCACACTCCTACGAACATTTCTTAGCTTTATTGTCTATTTACTTATAAATTTCGATATTTTGCCTAATTAAAGTATTAAAATATGACAAAATTTATTTCGTTTAATAATTATATATGTTTACTTTTTTTTCAATTTAGGAAAGAACTCGTCAGAAAAACAATTTTGCCACGTTTTCGCTTACTTGCAGGTAAGTATCAGTTAAAAACATAAAAATTATTTATTAATAATAGAGAAAAATTTTTGAAATATATAAGAATTACGTGTATTTTATACCTTAATTAAACATAATAAATAATTGAATGAAAAATAAATAATTGGATTGGATTGAAGGGTTAACAACCAAAATTATATGGTATAAATCACCCTAATAAATAAACCTTCCTGCCTGCAAAATTTTAGAAATTGTCGACACAAAACACAGGATATATTAAGCTTCAAAAAGGTGAAAAAATAATACACAAACATACACAAACACAGACACAAACATACACTAACATCCATAGATAAAGATATTACCCCCGAATTTATGTCATTAAATAAATTTTATTTGTATATTAATATAATAATACTATATACAACCTGTATTTCTATGTAGCATGGGATTTTACTACACATAGGAATTGAGAGTGTTGATAATGTTATAAAAAGGTATTTTAATATTTAAACGTAATAATATCTCTATGTATTATAAAATGATAAATTATTTAAAGTCTTACATTACAGGCTTCATCACGGTCATATAATGAATTCTAACGGTAGATTACATTCGATCAAATGTAAAATTCTACCCGATAGTGAAAATATGAATGAAATAGAGAATAAAGTTTTAGAATTTTCTTTGGGTAAGTTCTGAGAAATTTTAGTTTGTTTTATATTTTTTATTTAACTTTTATTCATTCCATAGAATTATCTATACAAACGGTCTTTAGTTTACTGTATAGAATCACTCTAACATATGATTTATAATCCACTTTACAATTTTAATGAGAGCTTTCAAATTTCTATAATTAATGAGATGTAGTGAACAGTAAACTTAGTAGATGTAATATGAAAAATTTTCTGCCCTGTAAATGTATATGTGTAATTATAATTATATGTTCTTATGTCAGAGGATGAAACATATAAATTGAAATTTACTTCCGAGATATATTCCACGTTATTTATGAAATCGAAATGGACCAATGGTATCGAATTAAAACACGTAACTATGTCCAAAAATGGAAAGAAGGGTCACGGAATTGTGTTAAAAGGGTAAAGTATAAAATACGTTTTAATTCTTACCGTATAATATTTAAATATTAATAAATGTATATTTACAGAAAAATTTTGAAAAATAAAAGAAAATATTATCCCGTACAAAAACGTAAGTAAATTTTTATTTAAAATAGTTTAATTCTTGATAAATTTTCCATAAAAACATAAAGAATCAACTTTTTTACTCTGTATAAGGACTACTGACAAGTTTGGTTAACGAGTTAATTGCCATTGATACTGGATCTGATAGGATCCGTGGTTCTATTCGTGAAATTATATGTAGATCCGGTTTCTAAGGCCTTTGATACCGAATTTGATAAGGCCCATAGATGAATTTATACCGTTTAGGTGTCAACTATCATCCGATCGATAAGCAATATGTTGACGATTCGAAAACTTTTTAAAATTATCTCGTTTCTCGAGATAATTTTAAAAAGGAAAAAATAATCAAGTATTACACAAGACTAATCTGGAAATATTTTATTTGAAAATGTATATTATAAAGCAGAAAAGTTTTAATTTATATTTAAGAGGCCTGCCTTTTTTCTATCCATTTTGAATTCGACCAACATCACAATACGACGGACAAGTGAATAGAAAACTGGGCCTTTATATTAACGTTTTTCGTTATTTTTTGGTTAAATATTTTTTGAGCCTTATTATCCATAATTATAATTTGTTTCATAAAAAAATTTGCAATATTAGTGGGAGGTTTAATCCTCTTTACAGTAGTATCTACCGACAGCAATTAATTTTTAAAATATATTTTCTGTAATATATTAACTTTATTTTTGCTATCTGAATAATGAAATTCTTTATTTTAGGAATAAATCACCGTAGATAATTTAGAAATATTATACTTTTTCATCAATTGTAGTCTGCTGAAATTCTTGACAATATTCTGTATCTGATCTTCTGTGTCTCTGAATACTGTTTTTATGTTGTCTACACGTAATTTGTTAATAAGGTGCTCCACAAAAGTATAGAATCGACTAGTAAATGAATGTAAAAAGAATTCTTTACAAGAAAATAGATTAATTTAGTAATTTATTTACACACCTCCTTTACTGATAACAACGAAAATGCAAATTGGCATGCTATCAACAAGGTTTTTTTTTTATAATCGATGTCTCAAGAGAGTTCCAAGCAGTGACAATTGCTTTTTTAAGTGTTCAATGTCGGCATACTGATGATTTTAGTCATAAATTTGGTCAACCAAAATCCTCCAAACAATTGAATTGGGCAGCTTTCTGCTTATATTTTTAACGTTTTATACCAAACAATTGATCAATAGAATTGAAAAAGTATTATTATTATTGCTCTGCCCTACTGTGTTTCTACATAAATTATAAAAAGTACAAGAGCTCGTTACTCCTGCTCTTACGGGAGCAAAGTAATGTGGAATTGCGTATGTTCCGTATCACCGAAAAAACGAACTGTTACTGTATATTGAATATAGAAATAAAATTTTATTTTTTATTTTATTTTTTTAGCAATTAATAAAACAGAAAACCTTTTGGTTGTGCCACTTACATCGTCACATTGTCAAGTATCGGAATTAACTGGTGGTAAAGGGTCCTCCCTCGGAGTACTTACAGAAATTGCTGCTGATAATAAAAACGTAAATATGTATAATTTATAATACAGTATATATAATTAGTTTTCTAATATATAAATATTTTATAAAAATGTAACTTAAAACAGCTGCCTCTAGTCGTATTTTCGGAAGAATATATTCGGTTAATAAGGAAAACAGAAATGAGTAAATCAATGTGGATAAAACCAATCAACACTTTTTAATCAATCAATCAACTGTTGATAGGTCACCCCTTTGTCCAGTGTATCGATTCAATACAAACGTAATAACCTTCGTAAATCTTAGTCTTTAGTCTAAATAATTATATTTTAGTTCATTTATGGCTCAGTGTGGCAGCGGGCCGGATGAGCTGACCTCTCGGGCCGTAGTTTGATGACCTCTGGTTAAGTCGATGCATCACATAAGCAATGCGACGAGGGGTGCCTCTGGGATTACTTTCTACGGTAAGCTGGCCCTTATTGAAGAACACCCAGAAAATTCGCAAGTGACCAACCCGTCGGTCAGGTACAAACTCGCGTTTAACTAAGTGTTCATTGTTTTATCCAATTGGCTACTGATTTTATCGCTTACTGAATATAATAGAAATACAGCTATCATGAAATTTGGGGAAAATTATTCGTTTATTAAATTCTACTAAAGTGTTGAATATAGTTGTTTGTCTATTATTTATATATGGTTCTTTATTATTGTGTATATATGTACGTTATATGTACTATATATTGCGTGCATACGTACAAGTACATACATATATATAAAATTTAAAGTAGACAGTACTAATATACTGTACTATACGCATAACATTAGTTAAATCCGAAGATATTAGGAGAAATATATAATTTTTATTTGTAATTTATCATTGATTTTTTCTTCATAGAACAATGCAAAATTATGTTTAGTTTATATGTTTTTATCAGTTCATAGTGCCCAAAGGTGTTGTCGTGACGACGAAAGCCTACAAAATATTTCAGGATACAAATAGAATGAAAGACATCGTTTCTTCTTTACAGAAAATAACACGGTTTGTATTATTTCAACAATTTTTAGATATAAATTTAAAAGCTTTTGAATGTTATAAATTGTTTATACAACTTTGTATTGTTAGTTCAATTATAGCATNAGGTCACATTTCTGCGGCATGTAAGCAAGATCTGTTGCCTATCTATCCGACTACAATTTACATTTTAAGAGTCTGAATAGTATTTCGATGCTAAAGAATGCAACTCTATTAAGTGAAATTCAACTCTGCCGAGATGCATTTCCAAGATTTAATTATTGTAACTTTGAAAATTAAAACAAAAAAGAAAAAACAGTCATCAAATAAAGCAATTTTTTTCCTTTTTTTAAAAGCAATTATTTTAATCATTTTAGTATAATACTAATTTAAAAAATTTATCTATCTCTCAGCATAATTCGTATATTCATTTTGAAAACTATTAAAAAGTTTTAAAATTTTTTAAAACATTATTTAATACAAAATTTCTATCTTTCGTAAAATCTTTTCACAGATCAATATTAACCATTTGTGTATCATGCAGACAAAATCATACAGTAGAGCACATTAGCTTTCGAGATATTGCGCAGACAAAAGGTCAACAATATTGAACATTACACACAATAGAAAACTGTTTACACTACGCCATATTATTGAAACGTTAAATAATAAATTTTAAATAATGGTATTAATTTATTACAGATAGAACAATTTGTTTAGATTAGTTTTCTGTAATTTTACAGAAATATTCAATCCTTATCCAAATTAATTTCGACAAATGAGGCGTATAATTTCAAAAACGGACAAACTCTACTTTTTCTGGATCTAAAACATAAGAGTTGTGAATGCAGCTGATTCTGAAACCAACCTCTAATTTTCATCTATTCGTTTTTATTCTTTCTTTATGTTTTGCTGCTAGTTTAGAAGTTTTTAACAATCGTCATTGAAAAAGGCTGAAAAATACGAGTACGTAAGATCAAGTGCTTAGCTAAACTTAGCTGTTTTTAAAATTATACACCTCAAATGTTGATTTGTTAATGGAATCTTAACAAGCAGACACCCAAAAAGCACTTACGTTAATACAGGTTTCAACTTTTTTTTTAATTTACTTAAAATAAAATTATTTTTCAAAACGAAAGCCTTTGGTTCTGCGATAATATAAACTTTAATAGTATGATTTGAATTCGATCATTACCTTATATTTATTTCCTGAGTATATCAGATCGTAAAAACTTAATTCCATCTCGTAGTTTCCTCATTATAGTTCAATGTAAATTGTTTTGAGGCTAAACATAAAAAATTATTTTGAAAAATCTATTTTTATATGATAGAATGAAAACAGTTGTAGAAAGTCTATGCTAGTATGTTATACTATAATAAAGATCTAACTATGAACAATTTCATTTTTTCTTTTATTTCTAAGTTTTCCATAGCAAACGTTCTTATTTTACTCATTATTAAACACGTTAATATTAACTCATTCATAACTGATCAGAAAAGCTAAACACAATTTGATAATACATATTAGTCATATCATACTAATTTACATAGACATAACACTTTCCGAAATCAGATACTTGTCCAGTATTTCATTCACAAATAATTTATTAATAATGAATATTCATTTACTTACTTATTAAAATCATTATTTATAATTCTGATGTTTTAGAAGAATGAAATATTATATCAATGGGTTATGTAATTAAGCTAACTATTATTAGCTAATTAACACTGAACGAGCTGTTGATATAGAACAAAATAATCACAAAAACGACAAGTGTAACTAAAACTAATTCCAAGTGTACAAAGAAAAATTCTCATACTACTCACGTCTTCATATTTAATTTGATTTCATAACATTATTTTATTTCGGGGGGAATCAATATAATTCTAATTCCTAACTGCAAAATCTTGCTACGAAATTTGGTTAAGCTTTAAGCAATTATTAAGAAATGACTTTAACGATTAAATGTCTAGATTACACTTTGCAAATTAGTTTTTGTGATTATGAAGCATAAAATCATTTTTTAAAAAAATGTGTAGCAAAGTCAACTAAATTCTGTCGATGGTTTACAACTACTAAATCTAATACGGCAAGCAACGCTTGAAAGCTTCCATTTCCTACCTGCCAAGTATAAACTACACAAGAGACAAACACAGAGATTGACAAATGGCTATGTCAGTGGATAGCAGCGATAAGTTCGAGAGGCCCGTGAATAATTCATCGCCATTCCCACACAAGGAACATTTTACGTGTCTTGCCGGATCTAATTATCTCTAGTGCACTTCTCTCTTTTGCTGGCGGAAAATAGAAGAAAAGAAGAATCCTATCTGGTAACTGTGACTGCTAAGATAAAAGAGATCGATCTTTCTGTTATCATTCAAATAAAAATTAAAAAAAAAAATACAAAATGAACTCTATTTAGATCTTTTAATTAATTACAAATATGCTACGTATACCGTCTCTGATAAAACAATATGTACTGATATTGGGGAAATCAATATTAAAATAACTGTTTTTTTTATTACACGTAGGTAAATACAACCTGCACTTTAATACTTTATTATTATTGACACTGCTGTTGTCTCCTTTATGCACTTGCTTGCCTTAATACGTCTGTTTAATTTAAACTTTGTCTATGACTATATTTTAAGTTTGTTATTATTGCTGTTATTAAAATTACAATGTTACTTGTTAATAATATTAAAAAAAACATAAACAACAGTCTATAAATACTTATGTATGCATTTTGTAAAGAACAACAAAGTTCATTTCGTAGTACATTTATTAAAAATACGTCTCTAGTAATTAATTAAAATCCATATAATATGTATTTTTATTTACAAAAACTTTTTATGCAAGATATTGTATTTTACTTATTATATTTTTGTATTAGGATAACAAAAAGTGACGTAAAAGACGAATGTCAAAGGTAGAAAATTTTATTGTTTTCATACATGATTAATTTGATTTTATTTTATAACATTTTACCTTAAATTACTTTTAGAATTATGAAAGAAGTTGCGGAGATCCCACTTTCAAATATAATCTGTGATGAAATTGAAAAAAATTTAAAAGCAATTTACACGAGTGACTTAAATAATGTTAGATTTTCTGTCAGATCATCGACTTGCGGTAAGAATAAAATTAATACAGTATTTTTAGTATTGTATTATTTCAAACTTCGTAAAAGATGAAACTTCAGAAATATTAACATAGTGTTGATTAAGAAATAAGATGAAAGAAACCTCAAACAGAGAGCCGGATTGCTAATGCAATGAAGGCACTCTTGATGACGACAAAAATTGGATGGATATTTATGAATTTTCGTGTTTTTACTGGAAAATTCGTCAATATATTGTTGTCCTGAATATGCTCCCAGTTTTTATTATTATGCTGCTCCTATTGTAAGACTGCCCAAATTATAAGCATAGGAAAAGGTCCTCTTTGAAAGTTTGAATTGAAACAACAAAAGAAAGATTTCACTCGATGGTAAAGCTTTCTTTTTTTGTCTCAACGAACGGAGTGATTCCCTCGTGGACTTTCAGTGGGAAAGTACCCCAATTTAGTTTTTATATAAATGAAGAACATGAGAAAAGCTCCAACTTGCCAGCCTGTTATTCATGTTAGAACCGGCGACAAACTCTGTGTTCTGTGTTTTTATTCTCAAGACCTTTGAGACGTTTACAAGTTCGAAACTGCTAAATACAATTAAAAAGTGACTAATTTACCGTTTTTAAGTTTTGTAATAAAACTAATACTTTTCTAGAAATTTAAAATTATTAAATGCTATATTAATTTATTATTATTTTAAGGGGAAGATAGCGAAGATATGTCTGCAGCCGGTCAAATGGAAACTTATCTCGGGATTTCCGGATTGAAAAATGTAAATAATTTCGAATTAATTTTTTATATAGGGGAGATCGGGGCAACTTCGGCATGCGGGGCAATTTTGTCAAGCGCTTTTTTTAAAAAACAAATTAAAAGGAGACTTTGTTTATAGGTTAGGCAGTTGAGTTTTATTGGTGGCTTGTTGAGTGTAGTGTTTTTATTGTTCTCCAACAAGCGTAGTTGAATTATCAAGCAAATTTTCATTTTCGTTCAATTCCATATAATATTTTTTTTCCATTTATATTGAATTGGCAGGTTTTGTTATAATTCCATGATAACGAAAGTTACTTTTCCTGTTAGAAGGATGTAACTTCAACTTATTCACGTGGCCAGATCGTGGCTTGGCATTCTGTTCTCAGGGTTGTACTTAATGTTTCGAAATCATGACTAGCGGGGTAAGATCGGCAACATAAAGCCACATTAGAAGCAAAGGATAAAAATCAAACAGATGATAAATGAAAACATGTTTGCATTTGTTATTCATGTATATATGTCTTTGAACTTGCATTTCGTTGTAATAATATTAAATGGGTGTTGGATTTGTATTTCTTTGTTTTAATAGTGAATTCCAACTTATACATTGTTAATAACATAATTTTATATACGTGCCTATCTTGCCCCATTACTGTTGCCCCTATACCAGGGGCAACTTTAATAAAAATAATTAAAATAATTACAACTTTACAAAAAGAGAGAAGTTGCCGATCTTGCCCCTATACCCGGGGCAACTTCGTCAATTTCTCTCTTCTTGTAAAGTTGTAATTATTTTAATTATTTTTATTTCCAAACTGATTTTAACCAGTTCTATAGTAAGGTAACATTCCAATAGACAATATGCAAAGCTTTTTTTTCAGTTTACAGCAGTATTTATTACACAAAATTTAAGTAAAGCTTAACATGCCGATCTTGCCCCGATCTCCCCTATATACAGTAGAATAATTTTGTAACATTTGAAAATAAATTTTACATTTAATTTTTTTGAAGGTTTAACGAATTTACGGTGAGAATAAATTTATTAAATGTTTTTCTTTTCTAATTAGAATTAGGACTGGTTTCAGGGGAAAGCCGTAGGAGATATTAACACAATTGAAACTGATTCATTATTTTAAACATATAAATATAATATTTTCGGCCGTTTATTTTATTAACTAGCGGTGTCTATAACGCATAGAAATTTGCTAGATAAACAGCATACTTCCGCGTAACCCCCTCCTATCGTATACCCCGCACTTATGGTGAAACAACTGTTCTGTAAGAATCAGTTTCGCAATTAAAAATCGGTTTTTAATTTGCTCCATAGTCTGCATCTCGTTCATCTTGTCTTTTAAACACATATAACTCGTGTGTGATAAGCACAAAATATGGTGATTTTTATAGAAATGTAACAGTTATGATTACTTTTATATTCTTTATATATTGTATTTATATACTGTTTTTTTTAATCAGATATTAACTGCAGTTAAGAAGTGTTGGGCATCGCAATTTTCATTTATTGCTATTGAATACAAAAGGTAAGAATTTTGATATTAATTATGCTAGCATTGAAATTATCGAAAGATAAAAATCATTATTAGGTTAATTTAAATTATATTGTTGAGCGAGGAAAATATAATAGTGATTTTCCTTAATTATTTCCACCCTATCAGCATTAAGATGGTCTCCTTACATGATCATTACGGGTTTGGCAAAAAAGGATTACTGGAGGATAAGAATTGGGGTGATATAGCCTAAAATATTTATGATTTACCAGTTTGTCCACATATGTCGGGTCTGCTTCTTGCTTTTATAACTCGATTATGAGTCTTACATAATAGGCAATGAAAAGCACCTATTTTATGCTGCTAGGGAGTAGAGTATTAAAAGAATTTAAGTTCAAGTAAGGTATAAATCAACTAATGTAATTCATTCATATTATCAATGACTTTTAATTTTTTCGTTAAGGCAAACCACCAGTGACCGCGTGAATAAAGCCACTGAACACTGGCAGGTGGTTGCGGTTTGTACTTGAGCAACGGTTTGCACACGTGCAGTTTTTCGAGTTTCTTTCACGTTTCTAACATCTAAATAGTGACCAATTTCTCATAGAAAGTTCTTCTGGAAGAAACTCCCCTTGGTTGAACGACCAAATATTACCTTACCATATTCCATCAATCAAATTTAATATAAAACAACGGAAAGAGTAACTAGAAGTATAATAATTCGGTTACAATTTTCAAACATTCTGGACCGATAAATTCCCACTGGTGTACGCAGTCTGTCTGTCTTACCTTACTTTCGAGATCAGAGTGAAATAAATGAAAATCGAGACCGGATTTCAAAATGATGTGTTCAGCGGATCCCGGTTAACTATGCACAAACTCCGGTTTGGGCCGATAATCACGTTATTTTAATCATATAATAATTCCTAGAAGGATATATATAGAGGACCGGCGTGACTACTTTGTTCACAGGAAAAAAATGATGTACTGTACAGTACAGGCAAGACACTACTATAATTGAAAATATACTAAGAAAAATCAACTTAATATAATATTTTAAAAAAGTATTGCATATTTATAACGTAAATTTACTGTAAAATACGATTAACTTACAGGCAAAACGGTCAACTGTTAAACCTACCGATGGCAGTTGTTATCCAAGAAATGGTGAATGCCGATGTTGCAGGTGTTATGTTTACTTGTAATCCCGTTACTTCAAATCCAAAACATGTTACAATAACAGCCAATTATGGACTAGGAGAGGTATGGATTTAAATTTCTGTTATTTCTCTGTAGTTTTTACAACAAGATTAATTTATTCAAATATTTTTGCTTAATTTAATTTAATTTTTATACCCTGGACAGTAAGATCTTTTCTGTACTCATCATTGGTTTCAACAAGCCCACATTAGGGTGGTATTCTTTACAGAATTACATAAATGTAGTGCGTATCTTCATTTTGAAATTTACCGCATGCTTAATACGTAAAACATAAATACCACTTCACACTTTTATATGCAAGATGAATTATAGATCTAATATGTAATCGAGACGAGTTGATGATAATAATAATAATAATAATAATAAGCGCAGAGCCTAAACGGTTAGAAGTTGAAAGTTGAAATTTGGTACACAGATAGGGTACATTACGAAAACGCACACAAAGAAGGGATTTTTCGAATTCCCCCCGGGGGGAGAGAGACAGGATTAAAACTTTTATATACATTGTGGATACGAGCCCAAACGGTTAGGAGTTGAAAGTTGAAATTGGTACACAGTTAGGGTACGTCACGAAAACGCACACTAAGAAGGGATTTTTCGAAATTCCTCCCCACGGGGGAGAGGGACAGGATTAAGTCTTAACACTTCCATCAACAATTGAAGTGTTAAGTAACAATGGAAGTGTTAAGTAACAATGGAAGTGTTAAGTAACAATGGAAGTTCTAAGTAACAATGGAAGTGTTAAGTAACAATGGAAGTGTCAACAATGGAAANATTGGTTTCAACATTCCCACGTTAGGGTGGTATTCTTTACCGAATTACAGAAATGTAGTGCGTATCTTCATTTTGAAATTTACCGCATGCTTAATACGTAAAACATAAATACTACTTCACACTTTTATATGCAAGGTGAATTACAGAATTTCTAATAAAGTAAACAGGTAAAAGGAAAGCCTGCTGCTCGAAAGAGTGGCAATTGAGTCAGAACCTAGAAACTTTCATGTATCAGTTGACTCAGACTTTGTTCCTCTTCTCCTCACCATCTCATTCAATTATTGGCTTAGCCAAACCCTTAATTTACATAAAAAATCACTATCTTAATGCCTAAACGACAAAACTAAATATAAAATTTTAATAAATAATTCTTTTTAAATTTCGTAAATTGTAAAAGTAATTACAAATCTTTTCAGTCTGTAGTTGCTGCCAAAGCCGAACCCGATACCATTTATTTAGAAAGAGATATCAATCAGAAATTAACTCTTAATAATATAACTATTGGTAAAAAGGATACAAGGGTTGTTGTTAGCGGTGAGTTCTGATTTTGCTATTCACAAATTATGATTGAAATATATTTATTGCTAAATACTTTTTCCTTTCAGAAACGGGTGACGTTGTCGAAGAAAAAAACATTGAATTTGAAGACAAATGTTGTTTGACTGACGAACAAGCGCTTTATTTAGGAAATGTCGGAATAATGGTATGAAATTATTATTTACAAAATATTTAAAAATTACCGTATCTTCGCGGAATGACCGGCATGCCGCATATAAACTGGGAAATCCAGCATGCCAGTTAAATTGTGACTAAAATATAAAATTAATCAAATCTAACAAAATATTTTCCCAAGTACAATAAAATAATAACATTTTAATTTGACTGACTTAAAATTAGGAACAGTTTTCATTTACAAGACAATAAAACAATTAACGACTCATTGACATTAGTAGTAGTTGTTAGTCATGGTGTGGAGTACACTGACAATCTATCCTGACCTTTAAAATAACACCTTCCTCTGAAATTTTACACAAATCCCCTTGTTAATCAATGTAAGCTGAGATAATTTACAGAGAGTTTCTTAAATTTAATATGCTTTTTTTCGCCTTTTTGAATCAAATTATAGTAAAAAAAGGTTACTTTTTATTAAAATTATTTTTTCTAATCAATTGCTGTTTGGTCGTCTACCAAGAACCTTTTCACTGAATTAGAAGGACGCTACGAACAGAATTTGAACATACAGCAACTATACCTACATTATAAATTTGCGCATGTATATTTGAAGGGTATAGATACAAAAGTCATATTATTCAATTTTTTGGCGGTATTGACTTATTCGTATCGCCGTGTTCGTCTTGTAAAGTCGATTAAGACTGTAATAATGTTGTTGATCAAAACTTATATTTTTAAATTGTTTAAACGCAGAATAAATTATTGAAAATCGCGTTTTGAAGCATATTTCACACTATCTAACAGCTGTTTTGCAGCAAAATTTACACTTTTCACTTCAATGAATCAGAGAGGCCCTGGTGCACAAAGCATCATGGATTGTCTGCTCGAGTTCTGTTGATGTCGTGCCTGCTGTACTAATGTTCACAATTTTCTAGGTTTTTTTTTAATGTTTTAATAATCATTTTTATAAATATTTAATTAACCTCTTCTGGGCTCTTCTTTAGGCTTCTTCTTAATTAAAAACAGGCTGGCAGTAAACATTCGAATATAAATCGAATGTAAGTATTTAAATAAGATCGAAAAATTAGGATGAGTTCGAATGCAAGAACTTCTGTGTATGCATTTCCCTCTAAATATGATTGAAAATTAAATATCGTTGTCTAGTATAGTCTGCCATGCCATCGACAGACACGTCTCATCCCTAAAATTAATGCAGGTGGTTCTTCAGCAAGCCTTAATAATTTCGATGCCTCTAACCATTTGAGGTGTTTCAGGTGCAAGGTGGTAAGGATAATTCGGGGTCAGGGGAGTCCTTCATAATATCTGGTGCAGTGGTACTCCTACTATATTGTATGCCAGATTTATGTACTCGTATCCTGACCCCCACTGAACGTTTTGTGAAGCCAACGTACACTATTTCCCTATCACATGTTTTGTCTCTGATAGGGACATTATAAATGCTTGGTAGTCTGTTGGGGTTAGGATGGTCTTTTCCATTGTGCAGTAGGTTTAAAATAGAAGAGCTTCTCCTGTAGGTAATACTGATCCAACGTCTCTTGACAATTGCGTACAATGATTGTAATGTGGTGTACTGAACAATGATTTCAAATGGGGATTAAAGAGAGGGGGATCCTTGTATTTTTCTGTTTATCGCTCAGTATTTCCATCGAACTGGTAAATGCTTTTTATGTACGTCTATGACTCTCACATAATCTTCGCATAAGGTTGTAACCATGTGTCCTGGCTATCCCTTCTATAAGTATTAATTTCTGTGCTATCGCTTGTGGAGTGGAAAAATGCGTGAACGTTCTTCTAAGCAAGGCTCCAAATGCTGCTATCTTATATGGAAAAGTATCACATGATTCAAGCGGAATATGAGTGGAGATAGCACACGGTTTACGATAAACAGACGTGCATATGTCTGACCCTTAAATGGCGAAGTTTATGTCTAGTGTCTATGTCTAGGTCTATGTCTAGGACGTGGACCCTGGTGAGAATATGTTGTTTTACCTCAAGGAACAGCCCATACAAAGTATGGGCTGTTCCTTGAGCTTCCTCGTTCATCGTGTCGACAAACTGCGTTAGATTCAGTGTTGTCCTCCAGAAAGTAATGATGTCGTCTATGTACCTTTTGTACAGGAGCATGTTGTGAAGAAGTGGGGAAGTGTCCTGCTTTCCAATTGTCTGACAACCAATTCAGAGAGGTCTCCGGAAACCGAAATGCCCAGACGAAGCCTAAAGAAGAACCTAGAAAGGGTTACAAAAACGTTTGTCACATAAATGTTATTCGTATTCACACCAGTTAATTGGTTGGTGTGAGTCGCGTGTTATTTATGTACAAAATTTAATGACATTTTATCACATCCGTTTATTCTATAAAATTATTAATCTTAACTTTTTAAAATAACTTTTTTTTCTTTTACTCTGGAATAGTAAAAGACATACATTTCGCGTGCAAGTTTGTACTTTCAACTTTGTATTTCATGTTTTAATTTTAAAGAAAGAATTTCAATTACATAAATTACATAAATATTCATTTCTATAATAATAAAGAAAACTCTAATTATTTTAAAATTAATTTCAGTTGGAAAAAGAATTCGGATCTTGCCGCGATATCGAGTGGTGCTTTTCCAAAGACCAATTGTATCTTCTTCAGGTAAATTGTCTTCAAAATACTTTATTATATTTTAAAAGTATTTTTCCATTAAATTCAAAATATACTTTACGAAATAAAAATCATATTTTTAATCACATCCTAACTACATCGACTAGACTATCTGCAAAGAGAAAGTTCCTGGCAGGACGTGATATTTATTGACTAGGCTATGTCAGAACACCTGTTGTCAAAGTGCTAAAGAAAGGATACTGTTCTCAAATCCAAATATTTCTTAAAAATTTGAGCAATTCTCACTTTGTCTGGTTTTTGTGTAACAAGATAAGAAGTGATCAGACTTCCAAGGAAGTATCGTGATACCTCTTAACCTATTTTTTTATACAGCTCCATGCCGTCGTTATAGACGGCATTAACAATAATCTCCTCTCACAACCTTTCAACTTATAGATATTTTTCTCCTGGATCATTATATCTCTGTCTTCTTTTATCTTTCCCCGTTTCTTTCTCTTTCCTCTTTCCGTGTGCAGCTCTTTAACTAACGGAAACTACCCGACCATTCAAAGGTGAGGAGGATTTATGGTGTTGTTCACGGGTTTTTTAGATTTTTGATAAATATCTCTAAGGAAATTTTCGTTTTCATATTCGTTTAAATGATCTCTATTAAGAAATCAAATCACGATTAATGCATCATCTCTGATATTCTTCACCTTATAAAGACACTATCTGAAGAAAGTGAAGTGAGCTACGGTCAGGGTGATTCTAAAATAGTTGACCAACTTACAGGAAAATAAAGAAAAGCATAAAAAGTCCTGTAAATTTATAATTAAAGATTAGAAGTTTTCAGAAATCAAACATATTGTTATAGTGTTAGGTTTACGACAGATTTTATTACATAATTCTCTTATTAATGTTCGTGAATAATGTAACATACATCTAAAATGAGCTCTAGTTCACTTTAATCAATATGCTCATGCTGTACTAAACCATATCTATCTGCACATTTGGATAAGTAGAGTTCTTTGGTTTTGTGGCTGCATAGTCTGTACTAATCTATATCCTTTGAATTCTTTTTTTGTGGAGCATCTGAAGATGCTAGAGGACATCACTGTCGTTGACAATACAGACTTGCTGCTGCAACATATTGTGAACTCTTGCACCACCATTCACTGGAGCCTGAAACTTTCAAAAGCGTGCACCAATTTATCCTTGATGGACATTTTGAATATTTCTTACGAAGATATTATCTACGTAATTGAGAGAGTTAGTAACAGAGTATAAATCTTATTTTATTAAACAGATCTCTATTTTGCTGTGAGAAAACATTCCTGAAGTTGGTCCCACAATTTCTGAATCACCCGGCATTAAGAATCAAATAGGATAAGGATGAAATTTATATTTGTTACAAAGAAAATTTGATGTCTGTTAAAAACCGATTTACCTAGTTAAGACTAGATTCAATAAAGCTCTCATAAATTTTCGTTTTACTTAGCCAATATTATAATTCTCATTGTTTCTTAGAAAATTTTTGTTTTTACTAAAAGTTTTCTAATTAATATATGAATTACGTAAAAATTTCACAAAAAGTTTTTTAACTCTTAAGTCTTAAAAGTTAGGTGCTAAAACTGTCATGGCATTTGAAGTTGCAGGAAACTCCTTTCTTCTTGAACAAACATCTTTTATAAATGAAAGTTTCCTTGAAAAAAAAACTTGCACTTGAGCAGTGCTAATCCTGATTGGCTCAAGCTGTTTTTCTGGTTGCAGTTTTGGAAATGAATGCTCGTGTCTGGTACCTGTTCTGGTGTCAGGAACTTTTCCTGACAAACTTAACTGATCCATATCAGCAAAACTATAATAATTGTAAGAAGTGAAAACTGGAAATAAGTGAAAAAAAGCAATTATTCTTGCAGATAAACCCAGTTTTACCGAAACACTTCATTAATTGTATTATTCACTAGGTAATACTAGAATTTACGAAACTAGTCTTAACTAGTCCAATTTTGTTTTAAGTGTTTTCGGATTTTCCCGGTAACATGTTTTTATTATTTTTAAATAATAACCATAATATTTCTTGATTTCTTTATTAGTCCCGACCCATTACATCAATTACTACAGAAACTGATTATGAAATCGCTCACGAATTTGATAGCATATTTCGAGACGAAGAAGAATATTTATCTACAGGAAACGTTGGGTAATCTTTTAAATAAAATAATATATATGTCGAGTAATATTTTATTCTACTACATAAATTAACAAATATTAATACCTGTAATCTGTAATGTTTATTTAGACCAATTTAACAATTAATAAGCTTATTACTATAAGTGGTTACAATATATGTAATTTTGGATAAACAAACGGTGTGGCAGAAACAAGGTCTAATTGAGAGAAGGAGAAAAAGAGTTTTCCATCTACCCACTTCAATTACGTGCATTGTCGTAGTTTGTCATTGAAATTGTCGTGTGAAACGGTACCTTATAATTCGAAAAATTACAAGTTCATATACAAAACTCAAGGCAAAAAGAACTTTAAAATAATCCGAAACAAAACAGGTTAGAATGGAAAAATCAGTAATGAGTTGGTCTGACAAATGAAAAAAAAATGTGGTGTTTTCAGATGAAAAAAGTTTAGGTATTATTGGCATGATTTAAGGAAACATCCGAAGGAATATTTTAGCAGATGAATGGGAGGTTGTGAAGTGTTGGATTTGTTAGCATTTGCTTTTAATGACAAAGCAGGTATCATAATTAATGATAGAATGACTTATAGAAAATATTAAAATATGTTATTTTTCATCAGATTTTATTTGCCCTACTGATTGGAGGAAATGAATAGATATTCCAGCAAGACAGTTCTCGTATCTTGCATTTAAATACACCAAAAACAAGTTTAAACGTGAAAAATGTAAGTGTTATGGAATGGCCATGGCATGGTTCAAACTTAAAATCCATGAAAAATGTGTGGAAAATGCTTTCTCGAATGTCTATGCTAACAACAAACAATACTCAAGCATTTATGAACTGACTGTTGCAATTTATAATTGTTGGGATAAAATAAACTAGAGGAACTACACACTTGTCAAAAACATAATCTAACAGGATTAAGCTAATTCAAAATAAAGGAAAATATATTAACTATTAAAATGTTAAGTAAAATATAAAATTTACTGCTATAGGGGAGATCGGGGCAAGATCGGCATGTTAAGCTTTACTTAAATTTTGTGTAATAAATACTGCTGTAAACTGAAAAAAAAGCTTTGCATCTTGTCTATTGGAATGTTACCTTACTATAGAACTGGTTAAAATCAGTTTGGAAATAAAAATAATTAAAATAATTACAACTTTACAAGAAGAGAAAAATTGACGAAGTTGCCCCAGGTATAGGGGCGAGATCGGCAACTTCTCTCTTTTTGTAAAGTTGTAATTATTTTAATTATTTTTATTAAAGTTGCCCCTGGTATAGAAGCAACAGTAATGGGGCAAGATAGGCACGTATATAAAATTATGTTATTAACAATGTATAAGTTGGAATTCACTATTAAAACAAAGAAATACAAATCCAACACCCACTTAATATTATTACAACGAAATGCAAGTTCAAAGACATATATACATGAATAACAAATGCAAACATGTTTTCATTTATCATCTGTTTGATTTTTATCCTTTGCTTCTAATGTGGCTTTATGTTGCCGATCTTACCCCGCTAGTCATGATTTCGAAACATTAAGTACAACCCTAAGAACAGAATGCCAAGCCATGATCTGGCCACGTGAATAAGTTGAAGTTACATCCTTCTAACAGGAAAAGTAACTTTCGTTATCATGGAATTATAACAAAACATGCCAATTCAATATAAATGGAAAAAAAATATTATATGGAATTCAACGAAAATGAAAATTTGCTTGACAATTCAACTACGCTTGTTGGAGAACAATAAAAACACTACACTCAACAAGCCACCAATAAAACTCAACTGCCTAACCTATAACCAAAGTCTCCTTTTAATTTGTTTTTTAAAAAAAGCGCTTGACAAACTTGCCCCGCATGCCGAAGTTGCCCCGATCTCCCCTATTTATAACTATTTCGAAGCAAGTTTGAATGCAATTTTTATATTAATTTATCCCTTAAATATTTGAATATTTGTATTTATGATTTGAAATTATTTGTGAGTAATTGTTAATATTAATAATCTTATTAAACGTTAAATTGCTATACATAAACATCCTTTGATGCTATACACATATTTCAAATGTATGTGTAATTTCTTTACAGAATTATGAAGGCTTACGAAGTAAGATGTAAAACTTACTTCGTAAGCCTTCATAATTCAATGGCATACTCAATTATAGGCAAAACATTTGTTTGCCTCTCTCAGAAATCTCTGTTCGAATTCGAATACACTTCGGATATTTATATATTTCTATAATAATTCTGGTCGGAACATATGTCGTTCTTTACTATGCACATGTCGTAATCAGAGTCTGCGGATCATGGAAAAGGCATAGACAAAATATCTCTTATTAACCACAGGACGGAAAGGATCCTTACGCACAGAATGATGAAATGTTCTCTAATGCTTTACAGCCTCTCTCCACATTCATGATAGAATAGGAATTTAAACAAAATTTTTATTCAAATACAATATTTTGGTTAAATTGTGAAAAAAAGAAACAAACTGGTCGAATAATGTAATCTACTGATACTGACCACTACAATTCGTTTTTATGGTGCTAAATTTAACTAGTTCTGGAGCACAAAACAGATAAATATTTATTTATAATTTAGATTAATATTATTTATTTTTATGATGTTTAAGTCTGATCCGATGAATAGTTTTATTAATGTTTTTAAATATATAAACGTATCGTAACCCAGGTAGAGTATGCTGCAAGAACCTACCAAGTGACAATCAATATATTAAATTAATTGGAATCTGTCTTTAAATAATATTGAAACTAGGAGACTCTTACTTTCGTAAAAGGTACTGTACCTCGAATAAGTGCACAACATATTCTTTGTCTACATGTTATTAGAATAGGTTAGTGGATAAGGCAATGTAATTCATGGGCAATCTTCCAAGGAAATGCACTGTGGAGAATTTTGTATTTCTTCTTTTTCTTCAGTTTGGATTTTTGATATGGAGATTTCAGCTTATGCGGCTATTTTCTCCGATTCTGCTCTCCCTTGTGGACACTGAAAACGACCAGTTTGCGGATGAAAGTTTCGAGTGTAGCCACGTGCTTTCGAAGAGACAAAGCAACGTGTGGCCAGAAAATAGAAGTGAGATCCTGCAACAACGTGGGGTCGATGTCGAGGGCCGAGCATAGGCCCGAGGACTTCTGACAAGAAACTAGACTTTATTTAAGTGAAAAACACGCAAATAAATCGAAAAAACACGCAAAATAACATGCAGTTAGCAAGCCGATTAAAAAAAGAACTTTTGATAACTACCGGTATTCAGTAATTTTATCTATACGGTCAATTAATATGGTCAATAATTAGCTATTATATTATTAAATAAATAAAATCAGACCACGTTCCTCTTTTCAAAACTGAAAAATGCAGCAATAAGAGTGTGATGAAAAGTGCTAATTTGCACTCATGTAATATCGTAAATGTAACCGCAAAAATAATGTATGGAAACTGAAATAAATGGTATAATTTATTTTAAAATTAATCGTTTTAACATAGAAAGAATACAAAAATTGTTATTTTCGTATCTATTGGGTTATAACATGAGGTTTAGACATTTCGATTTTTTTCTAGAAACGACTCCGCAAGGATGTTCAACACCATTCAATGTTGTATGAAAGTAGAGTAACCAGGTGCAGGTTTCATCACCTATTTCATTGGAAATAGACCAATCAGCAATATCTAACAATATTAAGAAAGAACAGATTTGTCTGCTGTTGATCTATTATTTCAAAACTGGCCACAACGCAACAAAGACTCATCTACAAAACGTTCATGGGTAGACAAAGGTTATCCATCTTTTTCAAATGTCAATGGCCGATAGTGCAAAACAAGCCGACGTGTTCGGCGACATTGTGATGGAGCTGCTTACAACCAATATCACCATACGATAGAGCTGTACTGTCAAAAACTCCATAAGATAAAAGAACTTCGTTCAAAGATTGACAAATTCCAATGACGCCACGACAACGCGCCAGTACGTAGAGCAAATTTGATCTTAGAGAAACTGGCCAGTCTGGCTGGGAGGTTCTGCTTCATTCGGCTTTCAGTCCAGACTTAACACCGAGTCACATCTATTTTGTGCTCAGTATGCACGCCACAGCTTTATATTCTTGCGATGACGGAATTGGATTCGAGTAATCCAGATCAATTTGTGCAAGAAACTTTTTGGGCCGACACGAACTCGAACCATATCCTTGAGAGTGGCAACAGTTATTGTCCGTGTTATTTAGAGTATCTGGCCATGCAGTGATAAAATATTTCTAATATAAAAGAAGTGCCATTATACCACTTTCGAGCTGTCAAAATAGAAACTTGTGTGTCGACCAACTGGTTCTATATAAATTTTATTAATTGAACTAATTCAATTCGTTGTAAACTTTGTTTAGTATTAATTTCAAAAGCGAACAAATTGTGACAGTAAATCGAAGTTTGAATTTAATTTAGAAAATTTTTTTCCAGAATTAAATACGTTAATTTGTTGTTAATGGGTGGATAGTAAATTTTTTAACAACATCGTTTTTGATTTATGAAAATATTTATATTTTTTTCAGAGAAGTGCTTCCAGGAGCTATGAGTCCACTGTGTATATCTTTGTTTCAAAGAGTATTTTCCCATAATTTTCTGGTAAGTAGTAGTAATTGATTCATAGTTATAAATGTGAGTTATTAGCGATATTTTTTCTCTGATGTTTGGCAATAAGAGGGTCTCTTTAATCATATTATGACTTTGGTCAAACACAATGAGGCGGTTAAATGGTGAGTGACAAGGATGACAGACAATCTTCGAAATTTATTCAGCTTTCTCTCTTGGTTGTGTAATCCAAGCAAGCAACCGATACCCAAGAGAGGAAGGCGAGCTATTTAACTGTCTCAGCCATCTAGAAGGGTAAACTGTTTTAAGAACTATAAAATAAAACAAATACTTTACTACATAATTTTATATTAGTTGCCTACTAAATAGATTCTTAGGCATTGCTTAACAAGAAATCTATAACATCAATGAAAGTAAAAAGTAATTTCTTGTTAACGGGTTTGAAATAGAAGTTTTCTTCTTTTTACTTTATTTATATTCTTTATACTTTATTTTTTATTTAAAATTGAACTATAACTTTCAGAAATCAAAATGGAGGAAAACCTTTGGAATGAACGGACCAAATTGCCCTTATTTTCCAGTGGGTATTCATTATTTTAATGGTCATGCCTTATTTAATGTCATTGACGTAAGTATAAAACATAATCTTATTTTAATAATATATACTTCAGGTCCAATATATTAAACTGAGAGTTTACATTTTATACTAAAGTAAAATGGACTTAAACGAAGTATAGTTCTTACATTATATTAAACTATTGTTTCTTTGCTTAGGTCTCTTGAATTAGGAATTGGTTAATTTAATAACAAAATATTCTTTAGTGTAGTCATTTGTTTCTCTAATATTTGGTGTCTTCTCCTGTAATCTTCGTTACCTTGGCACATTACCTGAATTATAATCTTTAGTAAATTCTTGGGGACGACTTACTGATCATCAATAGGGTTAATTAATTTAATATTGCCGGTAACAATACATTCGCTCATACCTTTTCTACAAATGTTTCTCCACATATCAAAAGAGAATAAACATGTTTCATAGCGGATAAAATGCTTTAAGTTTGAATTTTATCTGTTTTACGTTGTATCAAACGAAGCCTTTCATTAAACACATGATAACGTGGCTCATCAGTGAATAAAATCTTACAGTTTTCCAGATGTCTTCTACAAATAAGATTCGGTCAACACAATTTTTTTTCTCGTCACAAGCATCAAAAAAGCCTTCTTCAAAACTACACTACAAATCCCATCGAGGAATACATCATACACCGTAGATCTTCTCACTCTATTTTGTCTGTCCTCAATAGGTTTACTTAATCTGTTTAAATAAGTAATCTTATCAAGAACTTTCTCTGGCCTCAACAAAGGAATGACGTAGCCATAGTTTGTATTTCTAACCGCCAATGTTATATTTTCTTTCATTTATAATTTTATCTATTGCAGACTGGTAGCTTCTCAAAATTTGTCAGTTTCTTATCGAATCTCTTTTCTGATTAAAACTTATTTTGAAGCATTTTTTCATTAAGGTTTTTTTACACTTCGTTGGTATTATGCAGCATTAAAAGAACTAATTACCAAGAAAAAAAGGTGTAAAATTTGCATCTACCGATGGGTCCATAAGTTTACGAAAGACTGGTCGAGGGTTTTCACAAATCTTATTTATCACTACGACAAATGTATGAACCTCAAACGTTTGAGACGTGGCCATTACTGTGTATTTTGTTATAAAAACAAAGATATATTTGTGCTCTCTTCTAATTAATCAGAACTTACGTATAGTCTATATAAGTTGCGATTGACTAAAATAGATACAAAAAATTGATTTTGTACAAGTTCGGACATGTATTATATCGATGTGCAGATATTTACAAAAATCTGAACACCTACACGCTAACTCCTAGACTAAAGCGTAGATATTTCCATGGTTAAAATTGCTACTACATATATTTTATTGATTTCTAAATAACTTAACATTTTCTTTCCGTTTATGTTTAAGGGATGGCTAAATTATTCGGCTGATAAAGGTTCTACTTCTAATAAAGTGATGATGCTCGCATCGATCGGAAGAATTATCGATGATGATGAACTATACGAAAAAGCCAAGGAAAGATTTTCACTTTATAAAAAGAAACCTTTATATAAACGAATGCGCCCTTTACTATTTTTCATTAAGGTAAAGCTAAATTATTCGGCTGATAAAGGTTCTACTTCTAATAAAGTGCTGATGCTTGCATCGATCGGAAGAATTATCGATGATGATGAACTATACGAAAAAGCCAAGGAAAGATTTTCACTTTATAAAAAGAAACCTTTATATAAACGAATGCGCCCTTTACTATTTTTCATTAAGGTAAATACTTTTTTCTTTATATTAAATACAAATTAATTAATAAAAAATTAATTAATCATGACTAATTTTTAGAATTTTCTAACTGCCGAAGGTGCTTTAGAAGAGAGAAGAAAAAAATATTTCAATTATAAAATTAAAGATTTGGAGAACTTCAAAACGTCTTTAGAGTTATATCAAGACATACCTCGTCACTGGAAATATATTTATCCTGTAAGTTAGCAATTACTATACAATTTTTCGAGTTTATTTTATTAATAACATTAAAAATTCCTACTCCTTTTATCCTATGAGTAACAAGAACATCTTATTCAGACCCACGAAGAATTTCTGGTTTCTCAAGATCCATTCTGGTTCCCTCATTACTTGGCACTTTCATTATGGGTCAAGTCCATAATAGGGGCTCTCAAAGTAACATTTATGAAGGGAAGAAAAGCATTTAATTCAGATACTCTGTTATTTTGAGGGTGTTTATTATTAGATTCCAGTTTAGGTATTGTTAATACGAAGAGGTTTAATAATGCAATGAGGACTGTGCTTGTTTTTAAAATGTTTTTTAAACAATTGTTTTATACAAGAATTTATAATAAATATTTTGTTCAATAAAATTTTATTAATATAGATTACATACCTTATTTTATTTTTCAGGGTATTGACAGTAATACCGAAGTTTCATTATGTTCTGCCATGTACAATACAAATTTGTTGTCACTTCTTGTTAAGGAATACGGGGGTAAGAAATATATATAAGTCTATAATTAAATACGTTGATATTTTTTAAATGATAACAATTGAATATTTATTTATTTATTGTTTCAATGAAACATATACCAGTTCTTCAACCAGTGCTAATGAAGAAAACTGCGAAATTCATGACGGCTCAGCATAAATATCACATGATAATTTAGAGAAATACTTTAATTCATAGTCTCTGACTTATTTTCTGTGTTAATGAAATTTCTGGACTCTGTTTCCAGATAAGTTCGAATGTCGTGTGCCTTACAGGGAGTGTAGCAATGAAATAAATACTGCTTAACGTTATCTCCCATTGTAAAAGTGTAGAATCTGAAGGTGGGAAAGTGTTAAACGACGTAACGTATTTGATATTCTGTGATTCTTCCAACAGTACAGTGTAATTCTGTGAAATTTGCAACATTGTTTCGATTAACTATACTTCATAAGGACTCCTACGAATGAAACTACAGTAGAGCGTAGATTATCCGAAAGTCAGTCATTCAAAAAAATTCCAGTCGGCAAATTTAAATTTTTATCAGTGCACAGCGACGAAAATTCAACGCGAAGCGACACGCAACGGAGAAAAATGTCGAGATGGGATAAATTAATATATTTTTTCGTGCATAACCGGTTATCCGAAACATAGATCTTACGAACAACCCCAGTCCCCAATCGATTCAGATAATCGACGCTCTACTGTAATTTATCTTTGCTTGAATATCAGTTATTGTTGATTGCCAGTGTGCGTGCTGTTCGGTAATATTAGATAAAAATAAATTTGTTTTGTCATTGCTTATTTTAAATAAATTTCATTATATTATACGGTTTAAATCTACCTTTTCAAGTGTATCTTTTATATAATATTACATATATTTCACATATAGTTATTTCACGGTCATCCATTAGAAAATTAACTGCTACAATATGTTATTTTTAGGGTGGAAGAACGACGTATACGCAGATTTCGCAAATTTGTTATCGAATTGTTCAAATGTAGAAAGCGCTGACGTTCCTCAATCGTTAGAGGTTCACATTTTATTAAAATTTTATGAATAACTTATATTATAATATATTAAACTTACATTTATTTGTAGGCATTGGCTCGTACTATCTCCAAAGAAATCCAACCGACAACATTTAAAGCTATGAAAACAGAGGTGAGAATTATATAAATTATTTTTTTCTTAATATAATAATTTCACAAAGGTAAGAGGGACCTTATGATCCCGGCTGGTCTGTCTGAAAAGCAGCTAAGATCTTCGTTGATATTTAAATAGGAACTGTCTTAAATGCACCACTCAAATACAGGCGAATATTTCTGTAGGGTTTCGCACACTAGACAAACACTAATTTCATCTTAACTACGAGGGTGGTTTTTTCAACTTCCGATGGTCATAAAACAAATACGCTCTGCACTAAGTCAAGGCTATAAGCTGGGTGTTTTTAAAAAGTTCCTAGCTGGGTAGAAGTCTGAATGGTCTAAGTCTTCACACACCTTCCATCTTTTTCCTGAACTTCAAAAAAGTTGCTAGGAAGGCAAAGGTTCGAGACTAATGACGATCTTGAAAACAACGTTAAGGCCCATTCAAGTCACTAGCGAAAACATTCTATGAAGAGGGGATGGAAAAGCTGGTCCACAGATATGACAAATTTCTCAATCTTCATAGTGATTATGTCGAAAAGTAACCGTGGTCGAAAGTTGAAATGAATGCATTCCTATTTTTAGCATCAGTTCAGTTGAATAATGAAAGTGAAAACTGTTTTTGCTCTGTTACTTCTCATTTGTTTTCATTAAATGTTAAAATATGCTAAAATTGTATTTTATTTTCATTCAATATTGTAATAACTAATTTCATTCAATTTTACAGGATGCATTAAAATGGCTTCAGACATCCTCCTCGAAGTCGGCAGAAGATTTCAAAAATTTTCTCGACTCGCACGGACATAGATCTATAAAAGAGGTGTTTATTCATTAAAATATTCATTTCCATTTCAACATTATAGTTTATACTTTACATACATTATATATTTAACAATTTTAGTTCGATCCATATTCTATCCCTTGGAGAAAAAATCAATATAAATTAGTCCAGACTTTACAGGTAAGCAAACTCTCGTATTTTATACATTAACTTTAATAATTTAAAAATGTATAGTTTGTAAAATGCAGGAAATTTTCAGATTTATATAAATTACCATTAGTATGAAATTTAATTTTTTTTGATATATATTACGATAGGATCTTGTAAATAACATAAAGAATATTAAATCATCTGTTCATGGCAACGTCCTAGACAAATTGAAGAAATACCCAAGTTGGAAATCCAGGTAATCCAAAGTCGTTTCGTTTACTTTGCGAAAATATTAATTATATTTATAAAATATTTTCGAATAGGCTGTTGTTTAAATTTCTGTTGCCGAGATGTCAACAGGCAGTTAGACTGAGAGAGAGAGGAAAAGTAAGGGAATTACTTTACTGTCGCTTTAAGTTATAACCAAAGAAAACATTTTCTCTATTCTTTTCAGTCGTTTATGATAAAGATGTTCGACGCGCATCGTGAAGCTTATTGGCATTTGGCAGAATTAATGGTTCTAGAGGGCAGACTTCCGCACAGAGACCTTCTGTTTTTCTTGTCGTATGACGAAATTGGAGAACTGATAAGAACGCGATCATCAAAATTAATTTCCAAGTGAGTATTAGAATACGATAAAACCGCCTTATGTTTCAGTTCATTATACACCAAATTCTTCTCTATACACTGAAATTAGGCACCACATCACACACATTATGATAGCTCATAATATTTTATTTATTTTAATTACTTTTACAAAATACAGAAAGTTCTGAAATACAAATGTTGTCCTCTACTGAAAAAAACAAATAAAATTGAAAGTAAACAACAAGCATGCATAAAAAAGAAACAACATAATTAAAAATACATATAAATTAAAAGTTGTACATCAAGAATTATTTGTAATTAGAAATTATTAAATATCACACAGAGCTTTTCACATTTTATTTAAAAACTAAAAAAGTCAATAAATAATCGACCATCGAAATTATTTACATTGAAAGAAATTTGATTTATTAAAGATTGCTGCGAAGGCATAAGCGAAATAACACAAGTTGAAGGGTGTAGCAATCGTCCTTTATTGAGTACCATCGAATGTTCATATAGGTCTATATCATGTTGCAAATACCGTTACGAAATATATTCAGTCCGTAAATTTCGAACTTTCAGAACACCATAGTTGCTCTGAATGTCCGAATTAGGCATATATTGAGTAATTAAGAGATATCAAACTGTTTTAACTAAAGCGAATTGTACGATGGTTAAAGATATCTTGTATGATGTGTGTGAACGAACACGCTATGAGAAGAAGATTTTTGTGCATCCATGAGCTTTAAAACAAAAGTATTTCCATAGATTATTGTTTGCAGTTATTATGTAAAGTACGTTGTATTATTTATTTAACAAATTCTAATTTTGATTTCGTTATGAAATTTTATTTATTTTTATAAATTAAAGAATATACCTATAATAAGCTGTAACCCTTGAAAAATGACGAGAAAAAATAAAAATATTTTAATTTTAATTAATACTATATTACTAAAACTTTCTCGAACTAAAAAAATTTGCCTTCTCATATTTTTCCTATAGACCTTCTACTAATTTTTCTACTTCTTTCGCGAATCTCCCATCAGTGCTCAGTGTCTAAAACCACTAAACAGTGGTTGTTAGTTGCAATTGCAGATTTAGGGGTGAACGTGGTGTATATCAATATCATTCTAAATATTTTTCCTAGTAAAGATGTGTACTACAAGTAGTAAAAAAATTTCAAGTATACTCTTTTTTTTCGGTATACAATCTAAAGATTTCTGGATCTGATACGGTTAATATTAGAGAAGTTGTAAACTTACAGATTTAAGTAAGGCTACCTTCGCGGTAATCAAAGTAAAACTTCGAACCACAATTGAAATGAATAAATATTAACATATTTAATTTACAGGGCAATCCGTCGAAAAAAGATTTATGCAGAGCAGGACAAAATCATTTATCCGGAAGTTATGCGTGGCATACCCCAACCAGTAAGTAGAAAAACTTTCTCAGAATCGAAGTCGTTGACTGAATTAATTATTTAGTGAATAATTTGTAAAAATTAATAACCAATTATTACTCTTGTTAAACTTAACTAAACCAGGCGCCAGTAAAAAATATAAAGAAAACTACAAAGACATGAAAATAGAACGAAAACTTAACAATAAACATGATATAACCTTACCATACATACATGTACTTATCTGATAAAAAAATCGATAATTATAACACTAACTTGTGAGAGTGGTGACGATTATACAGTTTTAATAAATGTAGAAAAATCTTTACAGTAGCACACTTTTTAAATTCTTTCAGCTCTATGAGCACTAAAAGAATCTTATTGTAAATCAATTCCACAGTGGCTAATGCCAGGTCCTCAAGAGATGCATCCAGGTGGAGAAGGACGGGACTATACGTATTCGTGATATAAAAGACAAAAATATGTAAAGGGGTTGCTTCGGATTTAATTTCGGGCTCCATTGATCAAGTCCGATGAACCGAATCTGATCGAGCAACTCTCGGGAAATTTTCATGGATAATTTGTCCAAGATATAAGGGGACCGATTTCTCACAATGGCATGTAGTCCAAGGAAGCTGTAGAAGCGCATCTTCCCTTGTTTGATCTAAAATAGAAATACACATTATGCGATTATTTTCATAAACAAGTTCTTATATTTTTCTTTTATATCATTTTTAGAATTAAAATAAATAAATTGTTTATTTTTGTCATTTCCAGTATTTTTAAAATAACTTTTTATGGAAACACAGCTTCGTTACCATCAAATGTTCCCTCACGCTACTGATCTCTCACCATAGGCCGTTCCCGTTGGAGCCTGACTTAATATGTGATAGGGAAAAGAAACTTTAATACTCAAAAAGTGCGAAAAACCAAAATAAAAAATCAAAAATTATTTAAAACTTTCTGTTATATTACAATTTTCTCCTTTTAATTTCATAAAGTTGATGCCAAAGATATAAAATACCTTCAATAATTTTTAAACCAATTCTTATGCTAGTTTCATGTTTTACATGTAGATTATTTATTTTTTTAAAGATTAATTTAGGTTCTTCGAACATCACGTATAAATCCGAGGCCATCATAAAAGGTGAGCACTTTTTATTATTTTAAACATTAAATAAATAACTCATTCTTATTGTTTTACTTTAGGAATTCCGGTTAGTTGCGGAATGGTCAAAGGTCCTGCCAGAGTAATCCTCAACGTGGAGGAGGCGGTTGATATTAGAGTAAGGAACGATCTGGCGGATGCAGGCATTATTTCTCCACACTCTTTAACTCATTTTTGTGTAATTTTCAGCCGGGAGAAATTCTAATTACGTACAGCACGGACATTGGCTGGAGCCCTTATTTTCCTCTGTTAGCAGGAGTAGTGACAGAAATCGGAGGGCTCATTTCACACGGTAAATATTTTCGTTCGCGTGCTGTGTAGGAAACTTTAAGACTTTAAGGCATGCTTTCATTTCGAATATTTCTTTGTTCAGGTGCCGTAGTGGCTCGAGAGTACGGACTTCCAGGCGTTGTGGCTGCTCACGGAGCCATCAGCCTCTTTAAGACGGGTTAGAAATTCATTGTAAATTATTATCGAAAATATCACAGTTTTTATGAATATAAATTGAAATATTTTAGGAGACATCGTCGTTTTAAACGGCGACGAAGGAACCATTTGCAAGTTGAAGGAATCTGATGTAGTTAATGGAGGAGAACATCTCTAGAATCCTTCTTCTTCTGTTACTTTGTATAGAAAGCCGTTATTTCCATCCAATAGAACAATGTTGCCTGACAACTTAGAAACAGCCATAACACCACAACACCAGAACACAGACAAAAAAAAAAGAAAAAAAAATTATAATTTTCAAACTTTTATATTTATCGCATTATTTATCGCATTAAACATGCAAGATATAAATACTTTGTATAAATTAATATATTACTTAGAAACACGTAACATTAACATATGTTTTAAAATATTTCTATTTTTCTTCATCTCATCCATAATTGTTTAGTTTTCTACTCCCACTTCTTCTGGTATTTCTGGCGTTTCGGAATGATACAAAACTGTCAAAATTCCGAAAAGGAAAGTGCAAATATGTAAAATAATTCAGGAGAACAATAGCAATAGAAATATTTACAAATAAATGAGATAAGAACGTATAGATTATCGTATATTTGAAATGATCAAACGTGTATATACGAGACAATCGACGATTTCGAGAAATTACAGGATATTTTTACTTAACAGTTTGTCGAACTCCTGATATATTTTTATAATAACTTGAAGTTGTGTATTTATTAAACACTTTTCTAAATACTTCTCTGTTTAGAGGTTCGAGACGAAAATTACTTCTATACCTGACGATAATAATGGCAACGTGTATCCGGTTATACTGTAGTTTCTCCACTTTTGTAAAAATTTAATTTTAAAATAATTTATGTAATTTTTTCATTAATTTGTTACATTTTACTAATTTCAAATTTTTAAAATATGCATAAGAATGATTATTAGTTTCTTTTATCGTCTTGTACTAAGCAATAATATAAATTTCTTATATTGCGCTGACTTTTTATGTAATACTTTATTCCCCTTGTAACAAGCTGAGATTTACACAATATGGAGTTGAAATGATTTTCCCGATATAATTAAGGATTTCTCTGAAATCAAAGCAGGAGAATAAATTTTATGATATTCTTTTTAATTAATATTTTTTTAAATTAATGAGAGCTGTTGTGATTTATCATGAGTTTCGGTAGAGACAGGCTGTCAAGTAAGCAAACTGCTTTGTTAAGCCGTTTGTTCTTTTATGTTTATTAGCTTATTTCGCTAATTCTAATCCTGGCATATTTAATTCAACATAAAATACGAGTTACATATTTCCGGATTTTCGTCGTTCACTGTTTGCAAGGTACTAGTTGAGGAGTGAGGTGAATGTACATATCCGCATATTAATATGAGCTGCTTCTCTTCTTATATTAAAAGTTTCTTATAGTTTTTAAGAAGATTACGGGTATTTCCTTACATATTCCACTAAATCTGACCATTTCGAAATATAAATGTATAACGGAACGTCCTATTGAAATTAATCATCCAGTTATACCTGGATAGGCTATATATTATTCTAGTTTGATGTAATTCTGATTTGTACACTGCTGCTGTTTTCCATATTATTTCTATTCTTAAACGTATCACACCACGCATTTCCGGTATTATGACTATTGATGAGACGATACGAAAATTCCTCTTGATTCTTGTGAATCTTTTTTTGACGTTCATTTTAGTTTAGAAAAATTCACGATTTAAAATACGAGCAAAGTGCATTCATTAACCGTTTGAGTATGCGATTTTTACAGTATTAAACAATTAGTAGATAATAGGGGGGTTACTATACTTTAAGTCTATTTTTTTTCGGTACGAAGGATCATCATAAAATCGATATTTTTATTCATCTTTACACAGACACGAAACACGAGATTTTTAAATACATATTACTGTTAAAAAAAGAATGTATACGCAAGGAACGTTCCGTCATAATCCGTCTCTTCAGCGACAGAGAGGCTGAAAAATCAAGAAATTCACTGAAAAATCTATCAAATTTCGTGGCGACGTAACAATAAAACTCTGACTATTTGTTGCGAGCGGTGGACTATTGTTATCGCAAACGGTTGGATTTTTGGATCGTGCGATTTAAAGTCATTGATTTCAAGCGTTTTACTGAGTTTTTCATCATTTGCAGTGATTTTATCGGTAAGTTTAGACTACGAACTTTATAAATTTGGATATTTTTGAACATTGTTAAGCCGATATCACAATTAGTGGCAATGATTTTTCAACAAAGCCCCATATAGATAACAATTGATCAGTTTGATCACAGAGACGACAAATGGGGTCTTTTCACTTATTTTAGAAGATACCTTTCATCCTTGTACTCCCTATAATATAATATATTATGTTATATTAGGGAAACTCGGCGTACCATCCAGTATCATTTTGCATACCCCACGTGGAGACCACAGCACTACTGTCGTGTATGCTTAACAGTTGGCAGAGACAAAGAATTTTTTCTTTCGCTTAGGCGATTCGGTTTTTCTGCAGAGGGTCAGCATAGTGAGACAAACTGGTATCACACAGGGATCACGTCTGAGGCAGACCCGAATACGAGCTACTGACCCTGCATTGGGATTAAACCGGCTCAATTCCTTCCTCTTGTCCAATCGTAAATTTTCAATATTTATGTAACTATTTCACATACATGTTTTTTTTTATCCGTGTCAAGCAACTCACCGATGTTATATTTCAAACGCAGTTCCCTCCGTGGAGAATGCACCAAATCTCAAATGAGTGACTCCAATTTATCCAAGAGTTTTTCCGCTTAAATGCCAATTTATTTTATTTTATTTTCCTTTTATTTTTTATTTTTTCGTTTACTTTAATTTCTGTATTACACTTCTCTTTTTTATTTGTACTTTTTTTAACATTTTTTTTCTCTACAATAAATCACTTATAATCAATTATTTGTGAGATAACATTGCTCAAACTGCTCTCCTATGCTAATACAAAGATAAACGTCGTTTAGAGTTGTTCGATGTCACATATCTAGTCTAATATATTTTATTGATAATTTTAGACAAACTTTCTTTCTATATATTTAAAAGAATAACTTCCAATATCAATTTGAATTTTAAAATATAACTAAATAAACAACCCTGATATGTAATATTATTAACGACACGGAAGAAATTTTTTATTTACAAACTCACAAAGAATAAACGTAAATAAATTCTAAGTTTAAATTAAAACTGTATTACAGTATAATTTTTACGTATTAAATATTTTTTAACTATTCTAAACCGCACTGCACAAATGCAATTCAAACTACATTTATTGTTATGAAAATACCATTGTATATATTTTACACGTTTCCTCTGCTATTTCTCACAACAAAAAGGCAGACATGGTATACCGAGTTTCAATTAATATAATGTGGGAGTGCTACTGTGAGTAAGAATACCAGGCAACAAAAGTTGAATAAAACTTATTTTGATAATGCAGACTGTTGTAATTGTTCACTTTGTTATAGATTTTGTGATAAATACATTTATTTGATAAAATTTCCGTTAATGATTTAGGTTATAAACCTAATAATTTATTTTTTTTTATTATGACAACGCAACACCTGGGCGATCTGCCAAGGGAAAATGCCTCCTGGGAGGTCGTTTAAGGAAAAGGGGCCCTATTTATATATTAACGCGAGTTGAAACACGTCTAATAATTCTAACTGGTGTCAGGAACCTGCTTAACAGATCTTCCCTGTCTCCCCTCAATTTAGAAAATAACTCCTGATAGTGAGCAGGATCCACAGCTTGATATCATATGTTGATCCATCCTGCACAAGGTGAGCTGGAACTTACGACTTCCGATTTCACAAATGTTGATTAAATAAACTGAATGGATATATGTCAAAACTGGTATCGTCCACTTATCCCATTAGTAAGTCTTGATTTTAACAAAAATGACTTCAAAATCGATTAAAAAATATTAATGTTTTTTTCCAGAATGACGCTGCATCACTGACAACAAGGTTAAAAAATGGCATGAACAATAAAGGCTCCGAATTTTGATTTTAATTTCGTCTTTGTATGACGATAATCTTCACCGGAATGGACACATTTCATATTTAGTTTATTATCGTAGCTCTATCCATGCATGCATATTTTGAATTTTTAGCTTAATGGTTTTGAATCTTGCAGTAGGCATATTAGTTTAGTCAAGCAAGCTCCAGTACTAAATTTCACATATTCGAAGTTTATTTAAATAAACAATAATAACAGGTATACGAAATAAAATAAAAATTGGTTTCAGTTAATCTTTGTAATATTATCTGTAAAACCAGTATAACAAGTCCTGATAATAGAAGATACGGGAATTATAGTCGGAAATTTACATATTAATAACAAAAAAGGACATTGAGGCAATTTAATTAAATAATAACACTTTAAAAGTTACTAATTAATAATACTTACCTTCAATAAGAAAACTAGGGGGTTTAGAAAAACCTATGCTAATTAATGGCGAAGTAATTATATATCAATAGCTGAGTGTGTTATCACACTGGCTTCGTATTACCGTTAGTGTTGCGACATACTTTATTCGTAAGTGAAACATGACGTAGACCTGCGAGTAAGTTTATGAATGACATAAATTATAAACCAGATTCAATAGTAAACATTTGAAAAGATGTTATTAATGATGACTTGCGATGTCGACAACTCTGTTATCGTGATGAATGTCGATAAAAATCTTGCAAAACTCTAAAAAGTAATGCGAAAATATACAATGTATTTCACTTATCAATTTGTATCTTCACTTAAGATAAATCGATTATTACCTTAATTCGAAAAATTAATATTGCTCGAAATAAGAAAATATCAAAAATTTTTTACTGAATATTTATCAGGAATGTTTCCTCTTGAATGCCTAAAGACACGCGTTGTAACAAATGTACATACCCTCTCATTGGTAATAAATATGTGATTGGCATTTGTTGTCCGGAGATAAAGCAAGAGCAGAAAATATAGGGAATGGGATTTCTTAAAGATATACAGTATTTACTTTAAACTTTATTGTACGTACATATATTTCATTAAAATTTATACAGTTTTGCATTTTATTATATTTATTTCAAAATGTTTTGTAATGTACGTTTTATTTTTTCTTATGGTAACTATCATTAAAGCGATAAAGGTTTAAAAAGGGTAGAGTTTTGTCGGCATCCAAAGTGGGGGAGGGGAATAGGAAACTTGAAAAAGCTGTGACATGAGGGGAAGGTGAGTAAAAATTTAAAGAAAAATGCAGACGTAACGTATGAATATTTTCAAATGCAGTAACCCATCGATCAACGTAATATATTGAGCATTAATTTTCAATGGTAATATCTGGAGTGATCAGATGAATAGTTCGTCTGTATCGACAATAAAACGGAGGGATCGATAACCAGAACCTTTCAGACAATGAGGAGTTCAGATGAAATCACAATGTACTAAATCGACTACCGCCTAGGATTATTAAGCATCTGTTATAATTTGAAAAGCGTCACCCTGGATTGAAATAGAATGAATAAAAGCTGGGACAAAATACAAATTGATGCTTAAGAAACTCTGCTGTGATTATAGCGTTATATAACCGATATCGCATTTCGGAGTTTTTATTCAGAATTAAATGCCTTTGTAATCGATAAGCTTTTAAAATGGGTAAACAACTACATATTTTAAATAGTAAAGTAAACCCATTAAATGGAGTTGCCATAAGATACATGATCGATAGAGCTTGAGAATTTTTAATTTGACACGACTCCAAGTTATCTATTAGAAGATTAGAATTGTATAATAATTAAATTAGCGTCGTTATATATCCCGATATTTCGAGTAAATTTCTTTTTATATGAAGTTCCGCAGAAGCACCGGCAACATGAATTCAAATATCGAGGCAGAAATTTGCATGAGCTGTTTCCTCGCACCATGTTAGACCACGGCCCTCATTTACGGCATGGATCCATTCCGAGTTTGTTTTTGTAAGGAGCGAATTTACAAACTTAAATATCCAAACTTGACGAACATCTACGTTCGATGCGTCCAGTTTATATTATGGCAATTTACCATTCTTGCAATGTGGCAATGTTTACCACGTTTAGGTGAATACGCATTATGTCTTGGATGGTTTGACGTCTTTCAAGACGATGCTATGTTAATGAAAATCTTTATTGTTGTAATGTTTCTGTCTTATTCGATCAGTTTGACCTTTATCAGCCACAACAAGATCGATCTGATTAGGAAATTACGAAACGAATGTTTCTATGAAACAATGGTCGTCCAGAATAATGTTCTAGTAAGAAAAATCTCTCTGTATGTTTCATTCATCACCATATTATTAACCATCGTTTTTCAAATTGTCAACCTGATTGTTTATTATCCCGCTTATGAAAAAAAGCAACACTTTCAATTTGAAGCTCTAATATGTACTGTTGAATGTGGGTTTGTATCGACAATAACTACAGGAGGCATGGCACATGGTTTACTGTTGATTGCTTTAGTCATAGGTGTTTCTTACAGAGAGTTTGAAGAACTTTGTTCGGATTTTTGCCTAATAAAGAGCAGTGACAGACATCTAAGAAAAAAATTACAAGATTTGATGATCCGTCACCAAGAATTGTGGACTTTTATAAATCAGTTTAACACAAAATTCGGTATAATTTTGGAAGTTATTTATTTCGGAATAATTTGGGGAACGAGCTTTTTGTATTAGGCTTATTTGTATATTAACATGCATGGGATTTTAAGAATTTGGATATTCATGCTGATGATTGTTCTTTCGTTTGTCTGCATTATATGTGGCTGTTTTCTATGCTGCATTGCTTTCACGGTATTTATTATTATTATTATTATTATTTTAAAACATTTTAAATATTTTAATTGTATTTGTTTTCATATTTTAGATGCAAAACGGATTTCAAGACATTCGGCAATTTGCAACTTGCGATTGTGATTTGCCACAAAGACTAAAAGTTATTTTTTAGTTTTATTATTATTATAAATTAGATTTGTTTAATACATTTAATATTGAATATAAATTCTTTGTCAGGTATTAGATTTCATGAAAAGATTTGGAAAAGTCTCCTTGTGTTTGTTCATTGGTTTCCGCTACGTGGATAAGAGAATCCCTCTAAATGTAGTTACGTTTATATTTACAACTGTGAGCAGATTTATAGTTACGCTTTTTAACTATTAATTGTATCTAGAATAAGAATTTTAATAATAAGAATTTTATATATTTTTACTGGTAGATGGCTTCAACTCTACACTCCGTGTTCTCGGGTTTATTAAAGTTGAAGAATGCAGCAAGTTCTCATGGAAGCTGTCAGCAGACGTTTACTAACTTCTCTGGTTGAAAAGAAAACAATCGAACTTTATTCACGTTTATCACAACATGAATAACGTAGGCCTACATCACAGATTTACCAGCGATTATCACAGTTTAATTATATTGATTCTGTTATTTGTTCCAGGTATTTCGAAATTAATTGTTTTTTTTTGTGTTCTTTTTCGTAATTACTATGAATTCAGGTTTACTTAGTAGATATATTTGAATTAAGTTATGTAATATTAAAATTCGATTTTATACACTCACACCTTACGTTGTATTTAAAAAATATATAAATCTTTTGTGATGAAGTGAAAAATTCTCAATTTGTTTAGTATATAATCAAGCAACTGTGACCGGCTCTTTAGAAAATCGAATGTAAAATAATAAGTGAATGTTTAATATTTATCGAATATATACCCGAAAAGTAAATTTATAATTGTTTTGAACAAAAAGATTAAAACATAAAGTCTTGTTTGAAATATTTAGCTTCATTTGTTCGAAATGGCCCACCAGTCTCCAAGAGTGTTCGTTATCGAATATATACCCGAAAAGTAAATTTATAATTGTTTTGAACAAAAAGATTAAAACATAAAGTCTTGTTTCAAATATTTAGCTTTATTTCTTTGAAGCGGCCCACCAGTCTCCAAGCGGTTTTGGTTCCCCGAACACTGGGAGTTCGTTTTTGGGTTCGTGCCTTTCTCGAACGGGCTGGCCACGTTAGTTCTGTCCATGTCTGTGACGCCTTTTGTAATTGCCTTGGTCTTTTGAGATATTTGTTTCAAGGCTAAGCTTTGTCTTATGAATATACTAATGAGGTTCGAAAAATTGATATCCATATATGAGAAAAACAAGCACAATAAGAAACAGTAATGGTTTTACAGCCTTTTTAATAGAAGTTTGTTTTCTCTAGATTTCATCTCGTATACAGTCGGCAAACATAAAAAATATATGCTCTCAATCAGAAATTAATAGTGGTTTGCCCTGTACAGTACATCATCATCATACTTTTCCTTCACTGATAAAGTAATGTATCTATCCCCTTTCGGGTAATCTATCCCCTTTCGGGAGAAATATTTTGAATCGAAATAACTGACTTTCGTTCTTCGGGGTTCGTCTATAGTTAATCGAGCTTTCTGCCCCTATACAGACCATATCATATCCCCGTTTTCTTATAGTTTTTAAAAAGATTACGCGTATTTCCTTACATATTCCAATAAATCTGACCATTTCGAAATATAATTGTATAAATGGAACGTCCCATTGAAAGTGATCATCCAGTTATACCTGGATAGGCTTTTATTCTTCCAGTTTGGTGATATTCTGATTTGTACACTGCTGCTGTTTTCCGTACTACAGTGAATTCCCCTATAACGCGGTAGATACGTTTCACGTTATACGAAATTCGCGTTGAAGAAATCCGTAAATACATGAGCCAATCACAGCCCGACACGTGCGCAGTTTAGATACTACAGCTGTTTGAAAAGTTTTCTTCAATAAAATTAATCGATTCTTGACTAGTTCGACTCAACATTTCCAAAACACGTATAATTTTTTGGAAATAATCCGTACAAACTATGCTATAAACAGAAAGTTGTAGGATTACTTACCGAGTGTGCACCGTTCGACGTCCCCATTGTTTAAGCTTGTTTTGTCGCGGAGCAGTGCAACAAACGGCGGCCGTGATTTCTGATAAGTTATTTTTCTGCGAAAAATTGGTTGAACTTTGGAGACATCATTAATAGAAATAATTTTTATGGCCGTTGAATAAGAAATGTTTCTTTCAAAAGAAATGTATAAAATTAGTGCTGTATTAGACTTACGGTACCTAATTTACATTCTGTACAGACGATAGTAAACTCAACTTATTAGCCTAAAATCTCTATAGTGTGTTAGTAGTTTGGCTGCTTCTCTACTATTTGTCAAGATTCGACCAATCCTGTCGCGACACGAGTCGGCGATGAAGTTTTACCGCGTTTTACGCGTCCCTTTTAGCGTCTTTATATGAATACTGTTGCAATTTTTTTGCCATGTTATAAAAATCTGCGTTAGAGGAACCCGCGTTATAGGGGGGCTACTGTATTTCTATTCTTAAATGGTACACACCACGCATTTACGATATTATGGGACAACTTATGGGAATTATGGGACGATACGAAAATTCTTCCCGATTCTTTTAAATCTTTTTTGACGTATACTTTAGAAAAATTCACGGTTTAAATTACAAGCAAAGTGCATTCATTAACCGTTTGGGTCTACGCTTTTTACAGTATTAAAAAATTGGTAGATAAAAGCGATGTTACTATACTTCAAGTCTATTTTATTCGGTAGAAAGGATCATCATAAAATNTATAATTATATATACAGTACCTAATTAATATATAATACTGTACAGACGATAGTAAACTCAACTTATTAGCCTAAAATCTCTGTTGTGTGTTAGTAGTTTGGCTGCTTCTCTAGTATTTGTCCAGATTCGACCAATCCTGTCGCGACACGAGTCGGCGATGAATTTATACCGCGTTTTACGCGTCCATTTTAGCGTCTTTATATGAATACTGTTGCAATTTTTTTGCCGTGTTATAAAAATCTGCGTTAGAGGAACCCGGGTTATAGGGGGGCTACTGTATTTCTATTCTTAAATGGTACACACCACGCATTTACGGTATTATGGGACGACTTATGGGAATTATGGGACGATACGAAAATTCTTCCCGATTCTTTTAAATCTTTTTTGACGTTTACTTTAGAAAAATTCACAGTTTAAATTACAAGCAAAGTGCATTCATTAACCGTTTGGGTCTACGCTTTTTACAGTATTAAAAAATTGGTAGATAAAAGGGATGTTACTATACTTCAAGTCTATTTTATTCGGTAGAAAGGATCATCATAAAATTGAAATTTTTATTGAGCTTTACACAGACACGAAACACGAGATTTTTGAATACATATTAATGTTAACACGAATGTATACACAAGGAACTTTCCGTCATAATCCGTCTCTTCAGCGAAAGAGAGGCAGAAAAATCAAAAAATTTGCTGCAGTGGACTATTCTTATCGCAAACGGTTGAAATTTTGGATTGTGCGATTTAAAGTCATTGATTTCAAGCATTTTACAGAGTTTTTCATCATTTGCAGTGATTTTATCGGTAAGTTTAGACTACGAACTTTATGAATTTGGATATTTTTGAACATTATTAAATCAATGTCAGAATGTAAATAAAAGTTAGTTAATCGCCATTTTCATCGTTTTCAGCTCTAATTTCGCTACTTTTCATTTTAATTAACGTTATTTAAACAAATGTTTGTTTTGTCAGGAACATTCAGGAGTAAAATTACCNAAAGTGCATTCATTAACCGTTTGGGTCTACGCTTTTTACAGTATTAAAAAATTGGTAGATAAAAGGGATGTTACTATACTTCAAGTCTATTTTATTCGGTAGAAAAGATCATCATAAAATTGAAATTTTTATTGAGCTTTACACAGACACGAAACATGAGATTTTTGAATACATATTAATGTTAACACGAATGTATACGCAAGGAACTTTCCGTCATAATCCGTCTCTTCAGCGAAAGAGAGGCAGAAAAATCAAAAAATTTGCTGAAAAATCTATCAAATTTTGTGGCAACGTAACAATAAAACTGTGACAATTTGTTGTGAGCAGTGGACTATTGTTATCGCAAACGGTGGAAATTTTGGATTGTGCGATTTAAAGTCATTGATTTCAAGCATTTTACAGAGTTTTTCATCATTTGCAGTGATTTTATCGGTAAGTTTAGACTATGAACTTTATAAATTTGGATATTTTTGAACATTATTAAGCGGAATACCACAATTAGTAGTAATGACTTTCTGACAAAGCCCCGTATAGATAACAATTGATCAGTTTGATCACAGAGACCACGAATGGAGTCTTTCCACTTATTTTAGAAGATACCTTTCATCCTTGTACTCCCTATAATAGAATATATTATGTTATATTAGGGAAACTTGGTGTACTCTCAAGTATCACTTTGCATACCCCACGTAAAGACCACAGCACTACTGTCGTGTAGGCTTAACAGGTGGCAGAGACAAAGGATTTTTTTTTTCGCTTAGGCGATTCGGTTTTTTTGCAGAGGGTCAGCATAGTGAGACAAACTGGTATCACACAGGGATCACGTCTGAGGCAGACCTGAATACGAGCTACTGACCCTGCAGTGGAATTAAGCCAGCTCAATTTCTTCCTCTTTTCACATCAGAAATTTTCAATGTTTATGTAACTATTTCAAACACATGTTTTTTTATCCGTGTTAAGTAACTCACCGATGTTATATTTCAAACGCAGTTTCCTCAGTGGAGACTGCACTAAATCTCAAATGAGTGACTCCAATTTATCCAAGACTTTTTTCGCTTAAATGCCGATTGATTTTATTTTATTATTCTTTTATTTTTTATTTATTCGTTTACTTTTATTTCTTTATTACGCTTCTATTTTTTATTTGTACTTTTATTCACTTGAAGCATAGTTAAGCAAAAACTTGCGAAAATACCAGTATTGTTTGGATAAGTGTTCAGAACCTTACTACAATAACCAAACTTTCGATTGATTTGTTCACGTCAGAGTACAGTCTAAAATTACACTACAGTATTTACATTTATGCTAATCACTTCATACAGCGTATCGTCATAGAGCTGCTTTGATTCAAGTAAACCGGCTTTGAGATTGTATTGAATATTTAAACAAATTAAGATAATAGGAAAACTCATAAAACACTCTATCTCGTATTGTTTTAGAGGCTTACCTACGTTGTTGTTGGGTATCCGCAACTCTAAATAAGGATCTTCACGATAAAATTTTTAAATTTAAATTTAGTACAGTGTCATTTTAGTTAATTAGTTACAGTAATTATATATGTTTATATAGTGAAATTTCTTTTAAATTTATGTTTTAATAACTGTTTTATTATTCGAATTAACAGACCGTTAAACACGAATTATTCTTATAGATGTGAACATTTTTTTTTACGTTTTGTATGTTGTATCCTTGTGGTTACTAAGAGGACATTTTCAATCACACGTAGAATGGGTTGCATCAGGCCAGTAAGTAAATTTGGCAATATTCTACATGAATTCTTTCTCATTTTAATCTAATATATCTGTCATATGTTTCACTCTAAAATACCGTGTAAAGATAATTTCAAGTCATCAAAATACTTTAAAAACAGCTTGAATATTCTACAGTACTTTAAAATTTATTTCTTGTCACTGTCTATTATTATATAACGCATTTATACATGTATTTTATAATGTCANCTTTATTACGCTTCTATTTTTTATTTGTACTTTTATTCACTTGAAGCATAGTTAAGCAAAAACTTGCGAAAATACCAGTATTGTTTGGATAAGTGTTCAGAACCTTACTACAATAACCAAACTTTCGATTGATTTGTTCACGTCAGAGTACAGTCTAAAATTACACTACAGTATTTACATTTATGCTAATCACTTCATACAGCGTATCGTCATAGAGCTGCTTTGATTCAAGTAAACCAGCTTTGAGATTGTATTGAATATTTAAACAAATTAAGATAATAGGAAAACTCATAAAACACTCTATCTCGTATTGTTTTAGAGGCTTACCTACGTTGTTGTTGGGCATCCGCAACTCTGAATAAGGATCTTCACGATAAAATTTTTGAAATTTAAATTTAGTGCAATGTCATTTTAGTTAATTAGTTACAGTAATTATATATGTTAATATAGTGAAATTTCTTTTAAATTTATGTTTTAATAATTGTTTTATTATTTGAACTAACAGACTGTTAAACACAAATTATTCTTATAGATGTGAGCATTTTTTTCACGTTTTGTATGTTGTATCCTTGTGGTAACTAACAGGACATTTTCAATCAGATGTAGAATGGGTTGGGTCAGACCAGCAAGTAAATTTGGCGATATTCTACATGAATGCTTTCTCATTTGTACCTAATATATCTGTCCTATGTTTCACTCTAAAATACCGTGTTAAGATAATTTCAAGTCATCGAAATACTTTAAAAACAGCTTGAATATTCTACAGTACTTTAAAATTTATTTCTTTAGGCCTACATCACAGATTTACCAGCGATTATCACAGTTTAATTATATTGATTCTGTTATTTGTTCCAGGTATTTCGAAATTAATTGTTTTTTTTTTTTGTGTTCTTTTTCGTAATTACTATGAATTCAGGTTTACTTAGTAGATATATTTGAATTAAGTTTTGTAATATTAAAATTCGATTTTATACACTCACACCTTACGTTGTATTTAAAAAATATATAAATCTTTTGTGATGAAGTGAAAAATTCTCAATTTGTTTAGTATAAAATCAAGCAACTGTGACCGGCTCTTTAGAAAATCGAATGTAAAATAATAAGTGAATGTTTAATATTTATCGAATATATACCCGAAAAGTAAATTTATAATTGTTTTGAACAAAAAGATTAAAACATAAAGTCTTGTTTCAAATATTTAGCTTTATTTCTCCGAAACGGCCCACCAGTCTCCAAACGGTTTTGGTTCCCCGAACACTGGGAGTTCGTTTTTGGGTTCGTGCCTTTCTCGAACGGGCTGGCCACGTTAGTTCTGTCCATGTCTGTGACGCCTTTTGTAATTGCCTTGGTCTTTTGAGATATTTGTTTCAAGGCTAAGCTTTGTCTTATAAATATACTAATGAGGATCAAAAAATTCATATTTATATATGAGAAAAACAAGCACAATAAGAAACAGTAATGGTTTTACAGCCTTTTTAATAGAAGTTTGTTTTCTCTAGATTTCATTTCGGATACAGTCGGCAAACATAAAAAATATATGCTCTCCATCAGAAATTAATAGTGGTTTGCCCTGTACAGTACATCATCATCATACTTTTCCTTCACTGATAAAGAAATGTCGGTAATCTATCGCCTTTCGGGAGAAATATTTTTAATCGAAATAACTGACTTTCGTTCTTCGGGGTTCGTCTATAGTTAATCGAGCTTTCTGCCCCTATACAGACCATATCATATCCCCGTTTTCTTATAGTTTTTAAAAAGATTACGCGTATTTCCTTACATATTCCAATAAATCTGACCATTTCGAAATATAATTGTATAAATGGAACGTCCCATTGAAAGTGATCATCCAGTTATACCTGGATAGGCTTTTATTCTTCCAGTTTGGTGATATTCTGATTTGTACACTGCTGCTGTTTTCCGTACTACAGTGAATTCCCCTATAACGCGGTAGATACGTTTCACGTTATACGAAATTCGCGTTGAAGAAATCCGTAAATACATGAGCCAATCACAGCCCGACACGTGCGCAGTTTAGATACTACAGCTGTTTGAAAAGTTTTTTTCAATAAAATTAATCGATTCTTGACTAGTTCGACTCAACATTTCCAAAACACGTATAATTTTTTGGAAATAATCCGTACAAACTATGCTATAAACAGAAAGTTGTAGGATTACTTACCGAGTGTGCACTGTTCGACGTCCCCATTGTTTAAGCTTGTTTTGTCGCGGAGCAGTGCAACAAACGGCGGCCGTGATTTCTGATAAGTTATTTTTCTGCGAAAAATTGGTTGAACTTTGGAGACATCATTAATAGATATAATTTTTATGGCCGTTGAATAAGAAATGTTTCTTTCACAAGAAATGTATAAAATTAGTGCTGTATTAGACTTACGGTACCTAATTTACATTCTGTTCAGACGATAGTAAACTCAACTTACTCGTCTAAACTTTCCGTTGCGTGTCTCTGGACAACGGAAAGTATATATGTAATTATAATAAAGTTAAAATAAATTAAGTTAATATATAATTTTCTTATATGACCAGGATCGCGAACGTTGTCATAACAATGGAGCAGAGTATCGATTCGTGGTTACCCTGCTAAAAATCGATTTTAATGAAAATTTTTGGCAACAGATGCCACCACTTGACGGTAGTGTGTTGTTTACCATCTGTTTCACATATTTGTGTCCAGGTGGTGTTTTGTCGACTCAAAAATTTTTATTTAGCGATTTTTTTTTTAATTTAAATATTTTCCAATTTATTTTATAGCATATTTACGTAATAATATTACTATAATACGTTTATTTATGCTATAATAAGTGTATATAGTTATAATTAAGCGATTTATGATAAATATTTAAATTGTGACCTTTAATTTTAATATTTTATAAATTTTTTTATTTCTTATTTTTTAATTTAGCTAAAAATATTAGCACATCGTAAATGTATTACTACTAGTTTATATATTTATCACAATAATTTATATTATTGTTCAAAATAGAATAAATAAAGAATATTAGTTCATAATAATCTTCGATAGCAAAACATAGGTTAGATTCCAAACAAAGGATATATTATAATCTGTGATAATTTTAAAACTAAAAATCGTACATTCATAAATGTTATATCGAATTGTACAGAACAACGTTTCAAGTCGTTCTGGCTTAGTGCCAAGAACAAACTACTTAACTGGAGTATGTGAATGTTGCAAATTTTCACAGACAGATGTCAGGTCTGATATATTTTAATTTTTTTTTTATTGAAGTTTATATTTAGATGTATTTAAAAATATCGTATTTATAACTACAAATATTAATAAAAATAACGTGGTTTTTGTCATATGAATATAACGATAACTTGATTTTTGGTGAATTTTTAAAACTTTATGACCTCTTTGACCTATATTGACCTCGGGAATTTTCCACCCTACCTGTAAACACGTGGGCGTGGCAATCGGGAGTATAAGGGTTAATTCCAAACGAAGGATATATATAATTTGTGATAATTTTAAAACTAAAAATCGTACATTCATAAATGTTGTATAGAATTGTACAGAACAATATTTTAAGTCGTTCTGGCTTAGTGCCAAGAACAAACTACTTAACTGGAGTATGTGAATTTTAACAAAATGTTGCAAATTTTCACAGATAAATGTCAGGTCCGATATATTATAATTTTTTTCTATTGAAGTTTATATTTAAATGTATTTAAAAATATCGAATTCATAACTACAGATATTAATAAATGTAACATAATTTATGTCATATGAATATAACGATAAATTGATTTTTGATGAATTTATCAAATAATATAACCTGTCTGGCCTTGTCTGACCTATACTGCTCTTGGCCCTTTTAGAAAATACACGTAAACAGAGGGGCGTGGCAAACGGTAATGAAAGGGTTTAGTTATAATAAATTAAGTTAATATATAATTATATATACAGTACCTAATTAATATATAATACTGTACAGACGATAGTAAACTCAACTTATTAGCCTANCACTTTTTCGCTAAAACTACACATCGCACGTGAATGGTGTTTGTATGTGGTGGTAGCCCCAAGCTTCTATTCGTGCATAGGGGTGGTTGCGTCTCGATAGCTATAAGGATGCGGGAGATATGAGGCTAAAAGTGGTTGAAAGTGGCTTTCTATTTCGAATGTTTTGTTCGATTTTTTCGAATTTGTTCGAATTAAATTCGAACATAAAATTCGAATTTGTTCAATTATAAAACGATTAAAAATGTTTTAGAAACGTTGAAAATAGTTCGTTTGACTGGAAGTGAACAGGAGACGTCCAGTCTCCTGTTCACGTCCAGTCAAAGGAGCCCTACAAGCGTGTCTTGTAGGGCTCCTTTTATGCCTTACAAGCGTGGAAAATAAGAGTCGTAGAAAATTTTTCTGTAATCATTATTTCCCTTATTCCCCTGTCTTCACCCCTTTGCCCAGGAAATAGACCTTGTGACCCCAGGCATTGTACATCAATTAAAAAGTTGACCTCCGCGGTCGACTAAAAGTCATTTGCAGAAGGATTCCCCTCTTTCCAGGGGAACACTCGATGTTAAGATATCTGCGGTATAAGCAATTAGCAGCAACAGACATGTATTACTATGTCGAGATTTTCGTTTATCCTCTGCACAGTAGGGTCACCTGCAAGGGTAAGCTGGACGGTAAAACTATATCACGTTACCGAAGATGGCCAGTCATCAACCCAGGTGATGACGAATTTAACACTAATTGGTCAAGAGATGTCTATATAACTATGTTCTATATAACTATGTCACTTATAACTCGGGAGACGGTAATAAATCTGGATAACTGTTAAATTCAAGTAAACAGCTCACGCTGCAAAGACAATTACGTCAGCGAAATCCCAGATATTTCCCACGCTTGTAGGGCATAAAAGGGGATCGCTCCCGCACCTCTGGGCGATCGTCAGGGGATGAAACCAAGAATCGTACGCCTCAAGCCTCCTCTGCGTTTGGAACTTCGCAGCTTCTGATCGCCGATCCAAATGAGGTAAAGTCTTAGAATATTTTTGCTTCTCTCTCTCGGTATATCCGGGACATACTGAGAGAGATAATTAAGACATAATGTCTTAATATCTCATCTTCGAGTAAGACCTTTATATGACCGGGGTCGCGAACTGTCGTTCCCCCCTTTTCTATAACAATGGACCAGAGTATCGATTCATCGTTACCTTGCTAAAAATCGATTTTAATAAAAATTATTGGCAACAGATGCCACCACTTGACGGTAATGTGTTGTCTACCATCTGCTTCACATATTTTTGTCCAGGTAGTGTTTTGTCTACTCAAAAATTTTTATTTAGCGATTTTTTTTAATTTATATATTTTTTCATTTATTTTATAGCATATTTACGTAATAATATTACTAAAATACGTTTATTCATGCTATAATAAGTTTATTCAGTTATAATAAGTCAATATATGATAAATATTTAGATTGTGACTTTCAATTTTAATATTTTATATATTTTTTTATTTTTTATATTTTAATTTAATTTAAAATATTAGCACAACGTAAATGTATTACTACTGGTTTATATATTTATCACAATAATTTATATTATTGTTAAAAATAAAATGAATAAAGAATATTAGTTCCTAATATTTGTGGACAGCAAAATAAAGCTTAGATTTTAAACAAAGGATATATTATAATCTGTGATAATTTTAAAACTAAAAATCGTACATTCATAAATGTTATATAGAATTGTACAGAACAATATTTCATGTCGTTCTGGCTTAGTGCCAAGAACAAACTACTTAACTGGAGTATGTGAATTTTAACAAAATGTTGCAAATTTTCACAGATAAATGTCAGGTCTGATATATTTTAATTTTTTTCTATTGAAGTTTATATTTAAATGTATTTGTTAAATGTAGTTTATATTTAAATGTAAAAATATTGTATTTATAACTACAGATATTAATAAATGTAACGTAATTTTTGTCATATGAATTTAACGATAAAATTGATTTTTGGTGAATTTTTAAAATAATATAACCTGTCTGACCTTGTCTGACCTATACTGCCGTTGGCCATTTTACAAAATGCATGTAAACAGAGAGGAGGGGCAAACGGTAATGTAAAGGTTGAGTACGATCGACACCTTGTCACGACTTCACTGCCCCTCCCACTCATTTAACAATGCCATCCCTGACAACATAGCTGATAAGTGGGGAGAAGCGCACCGCTCTACCTCCTCGGTTCACGTATATGTATATAATACTAAAGGAAGTAAGCTTATATGTTTTGTATATCTAATGAGGTAAAGGAATTTCATAAATGTAGAATAACATGTCATTATACTTGTATTTGGAGAAAAGATAATCACACCTTCGTATTTCTGGAAAGATAACAGGAAGGTGTATTTGAAATTCAAAAATACATAGAATAGATTTTGAAAATAACGTATTTTTTATATTTAATGCATAAGTACTTACTGTAGTTTACAGTATATATTAGATTTAGACTGATTAAAATGTACTTGTTGAAAATATACGTTGTATAATTTAAATATGATTTACACATATTGCATTTATTGTAATATTTTCTAACGATATTTGACTGAGCGAGCAGAAAGCAAGATCTAACTTCTGAAGTGAATTGTGTGGTTTTTGTGTCTGACTTTATAAAAAATCTCTCCGCGTTAGTTTTTGATGATTTTGGGGTTTAAACGCGCAGTGAAACCCTGGCTTGTGTATAAATTATTTTTAAAAAATACAATTAACTTTCAGATAAGATGTAATTATAAAAAACACGCTTAATTATTAACAAAGTATCTCTTTTGACATTTTTGGGCGGTGTTTTTCGGAATACATAATCAGTTGCTTCATACTTTTGTAGAGTTTAGTGAATTTCGGTTAAATTATGGAAAAGCAATCTGAGTTCAAATATCGAGATTTTTGAACTCAGATCACTTTTTCATACTTAAAAAAACCTGTCCAAATTGTATTTTGACTTTAATGCATTAAAACTGAAGAATGTTTGAATTGTATTATAGAATTAGTACAATTCAAATTAAAATAATGCACTACTTATAAATCTAATTAATACACTCAAATAAAAGGCATTTCTAGGAAGGACCGGAACTAGAAGATATTACGACGAGAAAAATAGATAATGGAATTAGTAATATAAAAAACATATAATATTACAAAACATATGTTTACGATTGTCTGTTGCTAATAAGTGTAAAACAGTTATGCATAGATGATTGAATTAGTATTGTAAATATTTTGAATAGTAAGTTAATATTTGAAACTGAAATTAAAAGAAAACAAAAAATGGTTTATTAGATATTACAATTAAGCAAAAATAAAAATCTAGTTATTTCCAAATTTGTACGCGATTATCAACTCCCAAAAATAATAAATTACAAATCACAATTGTCACTATATGTTAAACAGAATATTTTTAAGTTGAACATTACAATAACTATAAATAGTACAACATATATTAAGGATAGAGAGAAAGCAATATCGATGGTGATATAAAATTTTAAAAAAAATGATTACTTCAATTGAAACGTTTTTAAAATAATTGCATTTCAGTTATTTATTTTATTGACATTTTTTAATACGAGAATTATAGATTATTAATGAATAATAAATGACCGGTATTAACTTTAATACAGGTAACCCCCGTATAACACGGCAGTTCTATAGCACGGATTCGCTCTAACACAGTTCGAGAATTGGGAACATCCCTCGTATAACACGGTGGTTTTATAGCACGGATTCGCTCTAACACGGTTCGAAAATTGGGTAAAACCCTAGTAAAACATGAAATGTAATAAAGGGTGCATTCTTTTATACTTCCGCGTAACTCTGCTCAAGCATTCTAATTATTTTCCTGACTACTTTGAACGCTCTTTCAACAATAATCCATTTAATGGTTAAATTTTACAATTGTAACCCTTCTTTTGCCTTTAAAAGCTCATTTTAGAATTATAGATTCTTCCATCGTTCCTAAATGCCTACAAACAGCAGCGCACTCCCGTTGCAGCGCGACCTCTATTAACGAATGCCCCCAATGTTACCAGTTGATGACACTCATGCTGAGATCATCATATAGGATGATTAATCCTCTGGTAAAATATTTACGTAAATAATAAATAAGTGTTTTACCTATGAAAAATATGAATAGCAAATCCGATTTAAATAAGGATTTAACAGCATGTTTTTTTTTTAATTTTTGGAACCTAATCCCCTATTTTCATTACTTCTTTGTTTCTTTGTTATACAAAACAAAGAAGTAACGGATTCGCATAACACGGCAATTTTTTGGAACGTAACTCCCGGGTTATACGGGGGTTACCTCTGTATCTTATAATGCAAGATGGCTGGGTTGCTAAGATTATATCTTACTGCTCTCTGTGACTAAAGATCGAATCTAGACGATTCAAAAGTAATCAGACTTTCGGAAAAAGATACATTAAGATATGTTGGTTTATGTACCTCATTTTGCAGAAAACTGATATGCATGCCTAGTCAATCTATAATAGGCGTACTAAAAGTTCTTACTTGTAAAGTACTTAAGTGTTTATATATGTATCTTTAAATATGGATTTTTGCAATTATTTCTTTAAGGAGTGAAACTGTCAATTTTTCTTTTTCTCTTTACAATCGTCAAGAGGTTCTTTGTTACTGTGGTAACCTTTGATTTTTCATTATTTTTATATAAACCTGTCTAATCAAACTTTGGTCAAAATAATTAGGGAATCACAAGATACTGTACGATATATCAAATTAACTTTAAATATAAATACTGCTATAATTTTTTGCCTGGTTGATTTCTCAAACTTTAAAAAAAATTTATTTAAAAATTATTATATTTAAGCTACTTTAAAATTTTGTTGTTTGAAAATTTACTCATTGGTTAATATCATGCATCAATTAATTAATTTTTTTAAGCACAGTACAGCGAATATATTAGCGACTACTGTACGTTGATTTTATGTTTTCTTTGCTACTTTGTATTTGCTGTATTTAAATTAATTAATAGTAAATAATAATATAATAAAAAATCTGATGTTTCCATTAAAAATTGTTGATTTTTTGATACCATTGAAATTGTCGATCCTATCAAACATGTTTTACAGAATGCGTGCAATGTACTGTACTTTATAACTCGATTTTTACATTGTGTTTTTTAGAATGTATCCACCGTTCAAAAACGGGTGGATGTATTGTTTCTGAATAACACAGAATTAAATGTTATGTAGCGTGGATAAGAAAATCCATCATTATGTATGTACAGTGGAGTGCAAAATGGTTTTTCTCATTGTGACGTGACGTCACGTCACGTAAGTGACGTCATTTGATTTGTCAATCATTTCTACCAGTGCTTCCATTGGTTTGAAATGGACTGCGCCGTTGTATAATTTATTGGAGGGTGATAGGAATGATTCGAGAGGGATTATGTTGAGCACTAAGCTTAAAAATCGTAATTACAGCTTCATAAATATAATCGCGTTGTTTTAATAAAAATCTGGCATTACTGCCATCAGAAAATACGATTATATCGTTTATTTATGTATTTTTTCTCCCTTCTAACGTTTCTTATGTTTATATTACTGTAATTTGATCCAAAAATGCAAAAAAAATATCTAGTTTCACTTTCGTTTAAATTCTTTCAGGTTTTACTGCCTGGCATCGACTTGCTTTATAATTGAAGAGAAGTGGGAGAGGAAGTCAAGGTCACAATAGTAAATGTTTATTACCTTTACAGAAGGGTGTGAATCACACTCTTTTTTAACGTAAACAAACCGATATGTGCTTTATTACAGTGTTAATTATCTTAAGTTTCAACGATTGACATCCACTCTCTTTGTAACTGGAGAAAAAGTAGATTTGGGTATCAAAATTACAATGGTAACCGTTTATTGCTTTCATTGAAAAGATTCATTTCATCCACTCCATCGCTAATACCAAGAACGTTGTATTACCCCGAGTTCTGACGACTGCTTTCATTCTGTCGTCTGCTTTTCGTTTCTCTTTTTCTCCGTTAAGTGTCTCCTCTCATTCTCTCAAAATTTAATAAAATACTTATTCGTTTAAATATGAAAATTAGCTAAATTAGATCTGAAAAACGCAAAAATTGCGATTATCTAAAGTTTGTTTACATTTTTATCTCCATTCACGTGAAGGGTAAAAATAATTACGTAGTTCTTATCGCAATAAATTTTCCACAGACTATTCTGTGAAGATGCTCACTCCTTCAAACAAATCGATTGTAGCGTAGCTATTATTATTTTATTTATATGGAATTTCATAATATTTAGTGTCTAATTAGCTAACTTCCAGTTGTTTTGTTCTGCTCCTCCTAATTGAAGAAAAGTTATACGTGAAATATTTGATAATTTGTTAATAGGTAACATCGACTAACGTATGTAAATTAAGTAAACTTTAAAACGTAATTAGGAAATTGAGTGGGAAAAATATTCCTTAAAATACTAAACAAAGATTTTCGGTAAATCAATCCAGTATAGTGTTTTACACCTTCTGTTGAATGTGAAATTGCCAATGGCAGGTAGTTTGGTAAAGCAATAAGAAAAAAGAATCTAATGGCGAAGCAAATGGCTTTAGTTCCTTCCGAAATATTTATGATTTATTAAAAGCCAGAAATACGAATTTGTTGTAATATCGAAGAATTTCTCGCGAGTACTAATTTACCTATTGATGGTAAAGTAAACTTATTAAGTTTATCATCTGAAGATATGAGAGCACCATTCACGCTCCTAAATCCTGTTAGAGTATCTGTTGTATCAGACAAAATTGAAGAAACAGAATCTTAACCTGAAAAGAAAACTGTCAATGATAGATTTATTATATATATAATTTTATTCGTATTTTAATTATATTCAACATTTAATTGATAAGATGAATCAAAGTCATTTCAGTTAAAATTGTAAAGGGAAATTAACAATCAACGGTAAACATGTTTTTGAAAGTCACATAGTAAACATAATTTCGTATCTAATGTAAGATAGAGAAGTTGCACTATTTGATGTTGGTTTTATCAACAGCACGAATATTGATACAATTTATAAAAAATTAAACATCTTTCGGAAACGAAAAATACCTATTTGGAAACTAATTAAAAGATTAATTAGGATTAAAAAAATTTCGAATTGGGAATACATAAGTAAATATCCGATTGAATTGTCTGCAGGAATTTCAGAAAATTTTAGTGCACAATGAGATTGTTACCCTATTTATTACTTCAAAAAAAAAAATACATTCGTATCTTTTATTTTGTGGTAATTTTAAAAAACCTTCTGTACCACGCTCGAGAGTGTCTCGAACACGTCCCATAGCGTTATAAAAATTTGGTCTTTTAGGCCCTCCTGAAATTTTTTTTTTTTCAATTTTTGGAATGTCTTTTAGGTTTCTAAATCTTTTCAAAATTTTTTTCTCACGCGAAAAAATTTTATTGCGATTTTAATTTACCTTTAATGATGCACGATTCACGCTTTGTTGCTTTTTAATTGTTTTTAATGACAGTTTTTTATCAAATTTAATTAATCATTCTAAAGTTGTAGTGCATGGATTTGACTTCAATAAAGTTATTTAAAGCTAGTTTCTGATATAAAAAACGACCTCTAATAGTTTTTAAATTTTTTTAATTAATAGATTATATTATATATAAGTTTCATTAAGTCGGGGGGTCGGAAATCGCAATAAAAATTTTAATTTTTTAAAAATATTTAAAAATGTAGGTCTAGCTAGTATTCACCCTACTTTAAACCCTTCTCCTCCTGAGACGTCTATGAGAATGCCCGAGAAAATAGACTCCAGCTGTGTAAACAATGACTTATTGGTGTCAAATTTCGCAGAAAGGCGAGACAAAGGATGTTAAACTTTGAAGCTTTTTCTTTAAAATTAACGCATTTCTTTTTGTTTTTTTCAATTTTAAGCATTTTTTTATGTTTAATTAAAGATGTATTTTATATTTTATAATAATTTCATCAAATGTAATTGTATTAATTGTAATAATTTACTATTTTCTTAGAAATAGTATTAAAAAATTAATCAACATTATTGTACCTCGTATTTTGAAAAGAAATGTTGTAACGTCTATTAAAATATGTGCTATATGCTATGATTTTTTATTAAAAATAACATATATCTTAATATGGAATTTTTTCTTACAAAATACAAACAAATTTTATTGGTTTATTGGATAAAAATATCAAGTTTACCAATAAACAAAAATAGTGATTGGGATGTTATAAGTCAAAGAACTGACTTAACTTTTGAGCTAATATCTGAATTTTCAAATAATTTAAACTGGAAATTAATATGGAAAAATTACATACTTCTAGTTCATTCATCGAAAAGGGTATTAGACATTGAAAATTGAATTTAATTTCAGAATATCAAGTATTAGATAAAAATTTCATAAGTCATTCTTCAAAATATCGCGATTGAAATAAAATAGTAAAATTTTAAATATGTTTAGATAAATTTGTTATAAAGTATAAACGAAAAATTAGACATGATTATAGTTTTGAAATAAGAATGAATAAAATTGACACTATAGATAAGCTAAATTAGTATCTACATTAAGATTTAGTTTTCTCTTATTATATACTGAACTAAGATTTTATTCATGATTTCATAAACTACCCTTCTTGGTGTAAGGTCTTAAAATATCAAAAGCTAAATTAGAAATATGTTTCGGATAATTTACATAGTTCATTAGTCAATATAATTTATGACATTTGTAACATTCTTGGTGATATAATAGAGAAATCAATAAATTAAAAGAATATTAATAAATATGTGTCTTTATATAATGTAAAATTACTTGTGTATCAAATGATTACTACTAACGTTATTGCAATACTGTAAATTTTTTGTTTTTCTTCTTAAACAAAACGGGATACAATGAATATTATAACAGTTTTTAATAACACATCGATTGAATATTAGACACACGAAAGAAGATAATACAAATGCAAATACATTTTGAATCATTTAATTTTTTTAATTATTACCGTAAACTAAAGTTTTCAAGAATACATATTTACAATTGGAATTATATTCTTGACTAAGATTGATCTGATTAAAGTAGTAAACAAAATTTTTGTTTTAATTATTTCACTTAAATCTTTTTCTCTTGTTTAATACAATAATATTTACTTCTTTCTTGAAATTAAACCATTGTTAACTTTACTCATTAGGCCTATAATATCTCAAAAACTGCTGATGACATCTCAATAAAAGATCAGCATGTATAAATTGAACTGAAAAACTTGCTTATACAAACAAATGTTCAGAGTTTTACAATTTTATGTGTTACGTGATGTACGGAAATACCACTCTAAGACCTAAATGAAATAAAAAATCCATAACACCAGATCCACACAGTTTATACATATAATAAAATTCACTGTTTTATAGTTTTGTATGCTCGACCGTCTCTTTAGCGTAATATTTAACTCTGGCAATTTTGTATAATTCATTCATTGAAGTTACTCCTGTCTTCTTTACCAAATTATAAAATATACCATTTACGTTCTTTAGTAATGCATACGGCGAGTCAAAGTCTTGTACTCTTCCTGCATCTAATACCTAGAAATTTAAAATGTCTAATTACTAGCAGGTATTAATTTTTATATTATTAAAAAGAAAGAATCTTACCAGAACTCTATCCGAATCGATAATTGTATGTAATCTGTGGGCTATTGTCAACACCGTACAAGATTTGAATTTTTCTCGAATTATTTTCTGTAGACAGGAATCGGTTCTTCATATAAAATAAATAAAAATAAGTAATAAATAAAATAGATAAAACGGTTTCCCCATATGGCAATGTACCACAAACAATTAAAATTGTAATAGCGAAAACCAGCAAGTAGTAAGTGAAAAAATACATTACTAAACCCCATCAACATGTGAGGAAATTCACGGATAGGAAAATTAAAACACACTGCCGACATTGTAAAACCTTTGGAAGAAACGTCATACTTTGTCAGAGATTGTGATTTTTTTTCTAAGCTGGAAAACTATCGAGAAAATAGCATCAAGTGGGAAGGTGCAACATTAAGCCATGATAAGAAAATACATGTATTTGTAAAAAACGAATCTAGTCGATCAGTCAATTAGACGATAACGATGATTGTATACTATCCTGCATCAAATGTTTTCCATTTCAAGACGAAGAAGACGAAGCTGCACCCATGAAAATTCACACCAAATTAGACATATACACTTAAGAACATCATCCTGCATCTTTATCCGATCGATAGGTTTATATCATGTTTAAGGTGGTGAATGTCAGTAAATCCAATATCAGAACAGATTTATTGAGGAAAGCAGTAAAGCGGCAATTATAATAATTACGCTTGTAAGAGTTAAGATTAGTATTGTTAACCATAATATAGTAATAAATGATATATGTTACTGACAAGTAATTTTACATTAGACAAAAGTTTAAGGCCATATTAGTGTAATAATAACAAACTATACTTAGCGAACTTACTGTAGACAATTTCGTTTGAGATAGGTTGAGTATTCTATTTCATATGTATCGTTCAACTTAGGACAGCAGACAATTCTGGTACAAACAGTTCTGATTCATTTCAGGAAAGGCCAATCATTGTATTTCAAAAAGTGAAAAACAATTATCAGGTAATAAAATGAAAAAAAAACATTTTATTCTTCAACTATTTTACTCTCTATTTGGAAACTCTAACAACCTATAGCTAGTCAGTACGGACAAGACAAAACAAATGTTTTTAAATGCAGCTCACATCAGACTGTAGCATCATATAGGATGTTACGGCAAACACTCACTGAACGGCTTCTCTAAAACGGATATTGTTATCTGTAAATATGAATTAATATTGATTCTGATAACGTAAAACGTGATGCCTGAAGAACATTTGTACTAGAATTTGTTGATTTTCTCAATAAACAGACAATAATTGTATTCTGAAATAAAAAACGTTCAACCTGGTTTGGTTTCATTTAATTAACTGTTAGTAGCATTATATCAGATAGGAAAAACAGTTCATGCCCAAAAAGCATGTTAGAAAATTTATTGTTATGCTTCTGTAAGCCTAAAGTAATTGCTATTCTTCACTAAATGTCAATGTAAAATTGCAACTCAGCAGCAGATAAAAATCTGCTGCTAAATGTCGCAATCATTCACAGGAAGAAAAAAATTTTTAGCAAAACATTTCTGCCTTCCATTCATAATGAAATAATCGTGAGTAATTTGAAGACAATGCAATCGTTCTATTGCTTCAGTAATTTACAATACTTTATCTACATTTTGAAAAAAAATAATTAGATATTTCTGCACATGTTGCATACAAATATGGTCGGCATTATATACGTTAGCGTGATTATTAAGTAGCAGTTCTTCATCAGTGGGAAATTATTACAGTGATAACTGTTACAACAATGATTATATTATTTAAGAAGCATTCCCTTTTGATTGGAATGTATAGTGGCTGCCCTATAAAGTATTGCATCCATTGAACGTCTTCTGCATTGATGTCTTTATACAGTTATGTCGATGTAATATACGTATTTAAAAAGAGTATTTTCTTCCATTAATTAATGTTTGCATGAAATAACTCTTTCAAGTGATGTTTCTGAGAAGATCATTCACACAGTTTCTATAGTGATATGTAACAGTTTTTTAAGTACTGATTTTATCTCCGTAGTTATTCCATTTTTACTTTTCAGCAATGTATGACCAAGTAATAGACTACTGGGAAGTTTACCTATCAGTTTGACAGTCAGACTTGTTGAAAAATAGAGAGGTAGCAAGCAATGCCTAAATAGAAATCATACTAATTGCAAGTAGATAAACGTATGATAACTTTTTTGAAAATACTGTATTTTGAAAACGTGAAATTGAACATGTCCCTTACATATTGCGATTATAGTCTCACTGAATACACTTTTGACCAACACGCTATTTGAGTATTGTACTCTTTAATTCTATTGTTATATATAGTAGGTATCTGATCCCATTTACAAGATTCCTATGATGTGCTGCATGTCGAACCCATATCTACGAAGTTCCTCCTAATTCAGGGTTTTCACTACTGACATGAACACCACAAACATACACGATAACAGTAATCAATCATTAAAGCTTTGATTTCTTCTAATTTCGTTTTTCCAACTTGCACTATCAAATGCAGCTCAACTCGTTTCGAACATGCATTAACGAAGTTTACAAGGTATACATTGTTCGCTATTGCACAATGTATTGATCTTTGGAAACCGTGAAAAGTAACATACAAGCAATAATAAACACTTTTCGAACACTTGATCGAATAAAGTAGTTTCATAGATCTCTCGAAATGCATACCGAACCCCCAACAGCTACTTCTCATAAGAGAATTGATAAATGAAAAAAGCATTTAATGTTATTTCTATTATCACAGACCAGTGGAAACTTTTACGATATTGCCAAAGTAGTTTTGATTATGCAGGTGTTAATGAAAACAACACGATCTTACCCATCACTGTAATCTGAAAGTTTTGACACAGAAATTACATAAAAGTTAATTTATTCATACTAAGACATGCTTATTTTTGTAGGTTTTGCAACTAAATTTCTTCTTAAATCTTTATGATATTTTCTATACTTGACTACTGAACTCAGTTTTTGTAAAAAATTATTTGAAAATATTAGAAATGCAATATATCAAATTTTAAGTAAAATTATATATGTTAGAAGTGGGACTATTTTGGGAGTTTTAAAAGCTTAAGACATTATAAATTGTTTTTTCATCATTATGTTCCTTTTACCGCCATTTTCCACTTTCCTGGCGGTTGTATTCAGACATTTTGACCCATCAGTGTATTGCATCGCTTCGAAATGTGACATTCTAGACTTTCAAAAACGTTTAGGACGACCGAGGAAGTTATCCTTTCACAACAGGAGATTCTCCATTTCTATCTTCGTTGCAATGTACAAATAAGTAGCCAATTAACAAGAACCTTCACCTGTTACATGCTAGAGGAAAGCAAAAAGGTTAACTTAAATCGTTGACCGTACTGAATAAACCATCCCCTCTCCTTATGCTAGCCGATTAAAACGATAGAAAAATATATCAAGTTACTCATATTTATACAATTATCACCCAGGTGGACTCGCAGATGTTCTGACATTAGCCATTTGTGGCAAATAATTCTGTAGGTTTGACAGCTGTTGTGAAATTTATGATGAGCAAGTGTCACAATAACAGGTAGAAACTGTAATAAATCAAAAGAACAGTTCGATTCATGACAAGTAAAGTCAACAACTCTTGACGCAAGTCGAACTTATATGTGATTGCATCAGATTATCAACGATAATTCTCCTTCCGGGATGTGTATAAAGCGGGGTCGCACTTGCACCACTGGGCAGACACAGCTGAGCGGACACAGCCAGGCAAACACCAACAGCGGACATCACCAGTAGACATCAGAGAGACACCAAACCCATACCGCCATTACATCTGTTGCAACCCTTGCCTTCCCGCCATAATCTGCAATGAATCAGAACCGAGGAGAAGGGAGACTACGAGTAGAGTTCGCCGATCCGGGAACATTTCTTACCATCGCCAATTTGACGAGATCGAGAACAAGAAAGGTAATCACATAGAGAAAATTTGATTCCTTCTCTCTCGTTCCTCGTCTCTCTCTCGATCATAGCTTGAACTTAGACAATATTATGTCTTATAGAGTTAGAGAATTAGACGACTTAGAAGTATTTTTAAATTATTCCCTTTTTGTAGCCTTTTGACTTGTAATCGTTTGTATAGCTTTACATAATTAAATATGTTATTCTTATATATATAATTATGTGTTATCTTTGAGTACGATCGACACCTTCTTACGATCTCGCTGACCCTCCTATTTAATAACACATCGAACATCCCTGACAAAGAAGCTTATATATGGGGAGAAGCTCGGCACTATATCCCCTCGGTTCTCACAGATATAAAATAAATTTATTAAGTAGAGGACGCTAAAATGTTCACATACACCATGTAGTTTGCCATGTTGACAATGGAAGACTTTTCCTATTACCATTTTTATATATACACAGCACAATATGAATACAGTATTATGAATATATGTATTCGTATGCACGGCATAATATGAATTCGTATATACATAGAGTTTGGCTTGTAGACACAAGAAACATTTTTTTTTCTTTACTCATCCTCATTACAACAAACACAAAATATAAAAAAAACGAAAGATGAGAAACGAAATAAAATATACTTTGAACGTATCACACTATATTTGAGATAATTAATTAGAATTTGGTTCCAGATCCCAAAGCGGTTAATTGTAAGTTTAATCATTATGCAAATCAATCATTTTAGTGGCGGCTTAATGGCAATGTACTGTAATCATCGTGATTATCACACAATCTTACTTATATCAAACTTATACCCATAACTAGTCTCTATTTAACCCAAATTACAAAATAAAATGATTTATACTTGAAATTATGTAATATTTTTAATATTCTAACCTTTTATCAATATTGGACGTTGCTTCATCCATAACAAGAATTTTATTCTGGCGAAGAATGGTTCTGGCAAGACAAATTAACTGTCTTTCCCCCACGCTGAAATTTCGCCCTCCTTCTGTTAAATGCGAATCCAATCCTCCAGGTAATTTACTAATAACTTCTTTTAATTGTACCTTTAATTCAAATATTTATAATAATAAATATGCGTAAATCGAATTTAATCAGAAAAAAGTTTAAAGAGAAAAATCTGGGAGTAAATTGAAAAATATTTATTTAATTGTAACCTCCTCTATGGCTTTCCACAGCATTTCTTCAGAATATTCATTAAAAGGATCCATGTTTCTTCGAAGTGGCCCGGTAAATAACATAGGATCCTGAAAAAATATATGCATACTCTGTAGTAACTGTATTTTACAATTCGTTTCTATATTGAATAATATGAGTTACAATTACGAAAATTGGCTAAGCGGTTTCTGTCCCTACACACTGGACTGTCGGTCGTGGGTTTGCGACGCGATCGGACAGGCTGGCCACATAGAGTTTTTAGGTTTCCTGTATGTCTGTTAGGTCTAAATAGGAGCCAGTAACTATTAAAACTTAAAAGTCCTCCCGGAAGGCATCCCACTAGACAGATTACTCAAGTGTTGCGTTGCCACAACTTAATAAAACAAACAAACGAAGATAAATATTAAAATACAAGTAACCCCCGTATAACACGGCACTTTTATAGCACGGATTCACTCTGACACGGTTCGAGAATTGGGTAAAATCCTCGTACAACAGGAAATGTAATAAATTTTTACATACTTAATTAATAATAGATCACAAAAATTAATATTTTCGTGAACTATTATTATGATTTTCGTAAACTATTATTTTCGTGAACTATTACTACTTAAGTATGTAAATTTTCTCTTCTCGCCTTCTGTTGATACACGTGGTCCTTCTCGAAACTTGTTTGAATGTTGCCAGATCGCAACGCTTCTGCTTCTGATGTTGCCGAATGTTTTTCCCTTATTCCGTATTTGCTTTATTCTTCATAAGTGCTTAGCACCATATAAGGAAATTTATAAAGACCTTTTAACTAGAAGCAAGCAATCTAAAATTACATACATTTTGCAAAAGGTAAAGCATGGATCTGAAGATAATGCAGAAAAATTCTCAGAGGATAAGGGTAACTTGACAAAAAGAAAACGCTCTCGGTTAATTAATAGTGTTTTTAGTGATGACGAAGAAAACATTGTATCACTTTAAAAATTTTAATGAAGATATTTACCTTAATTATGAAAATATACTAGCATGTTTTTTAATTTTTGGAACATAACCCTCCTTTTGGTATTAGTTCTTTGTTTCGTATAACACGGATTCGCATAACACGGCAATTTTTTGGAACGTAACTACCGTGTTATACGGGGGTTACCTGTACGTTACTTTAATGATCATCATAGAATACACAAGATGTAATACAGCATATACACGTAAGCAATGTTGAGATTAAGTCATTTCGCCTCTTGTATTAAAACATTTTGAGTAAGTTTGAACTTTCAAAATTTAATCTGATTGTTAAGAAATTAGTAGATTAATGTGATTTCATATCCTGATTGATATGTAATTTAGAAATTAGTTAAATGTCGTTATTGACAATAAGTAAAATCAGTATAGAGCCAAATTATGGAAATGTTTGTATTTTGCAACATTTAATAAATTATGTGTGAATCGAATTTTGCCAGAACTTCTGTAGAATTCTAAACAGTACATGGTGCTGCATGTTTCTATTTGTTTAGTCAATTATATTTTTTCGATCGCATTGAAAACGAACACATTAACGACTTTCGTGCGTGTACTTTGTCGTGGTTTTCAGGATTAAATTTATTTCTACCTATGGGGTTTACCGCATAATCTGTCCAAAAAACATTTTTGTTTACTCCATATGTAAACGTCAGATTATTCAAAATTATTCTTTCAATCACTATATCAGTGTATTTCTATTAATAGGACTTATCATACTGGTGTATAAGATTACATCCTCACAGTTACACAGATTACAATTGTTTTATTTTTCAACTACCTGTTAGATTATTCATCGGACGATTACAAATGATCGACTTCTTTTCATGGAAACTTTTCTTTTTGTTTCACAGATAAATTTTTTGATGACAATTAATTAGTTGATTACATCTTATATATTATTTTATTAATGTCATCTTTGCAAATAGATAATATTGATTCTTTTGAATTGAAGACTAATAGAATTTCTACACTTTTATCAAGTCAGTTTATATGCGCTATTAATAGACAAACATTAAATTTAAAAAATTAATATTAGTGTATATGTTACCGCTAAAGCTCGAAAGTCGTTAATCTGCAGATTAACTAGGGTGATCCGTTAAAGTTGTGAAAATTATTCCATTTTTCAAATTACCTAGATAATGTGCAGAGTATCTAGGTAATCCGCACATTATCTACTAGGCACTCGGTAAGTGAAAATAAGATCTTTGCCACAAATAAATGTACCACAAATGAGTGTGCTTGTCGCAGAAATCAATTGCTATGAAATTCAAAGTGTCACCAATTTTTAGACTGCACAATTAAATAATGTTACCTACGGTGCGTAAAACGGCGGCTCATCTCTTATTCTAGCAAAGAGAAGAAAGGAAACAGTGGGGACGCACGTTCAAACCTAACCTAACCTATTCTAATAATTTGGTTGGTAATAATTATGGTAATTTGTTAGAATAGGTTAGGTTAGGACATAACGTGGGTCCCCACTGTTTCCTTTCTTCTGTTTGCTGGAATCAGAGACGAGCCGCCATTTTACTCACCATAGGTAACATTAACTGCATAATTATATCATGCGATCACCAGAAAAAGTATGATAACTTTATTATTTTTCGTCTTTGGTCCAAAAGTAGGGTGTCGTTTAAGTCGTCTCGGTCCCCTCTGTTCAGATCAGTGTTGCCGTTCCTAGTACATTTGCACTTTTCTGGTACATTTTGCCCTTTCCAGTAAATTGAAAGTACATTTAGATTTTTAGTACATTTTCAGTACATTATAATATTTCAAGTGCCATTTACGGTACAAAATAATATTTCACGCCTTAACGAAAAAATGAAAAAAAAATTAGTTTAATAAAGTCTCACTAGTGTCACTGCTTGCTAATTTAAATTATCCAATCACAACATACAAATGGTGTGTGTCCGTCGACGTCAGCAACATAGATAGTTGCACGTGTAAACGGTCTTGACTCAGTGGTCTTCTTTCACACGTTCAGTTGTCTGCACATTCTCATCAGGACCTTGACAAAATTTTTCATGCCACGTGGTCCAAACAATTCAACTCCGTCAAACAAAAATAATGGACAGGTAAGGAAATCAATGATTTTAAACTTTTGTCGTCAATAATATCAAAATATCCGTTAAGTCAGAATCAAATTATTACAGAAAATAGTTTTGAAATTGTACGAGTATAAATAATATAAATACTTTTATATTATTTTCTACCACTATAATTTAATTCTTAAATTATGAACTTCAATTTTAGTAATCGTAGTAAAAGAAATAAGGGTTAATGTTACGTATGGTTCCAAAATGGCCGCGCTTCCGACTGTTCCAAGGTCTATATAAGAAGGTCAGGACACGCGTGATCTACTTCTTGAGCTGCCATTTTGGGGTTTTTTGAGTTGCATGTTTTAAGCAAACTTGTACGAGCAGTCAGTTTTATATGACATTAATTAAACTAAAATTGCATAAATCCTGTAATTTCCAGTCAAAAATATAATAATAATTTCGGATGATTATGCAACCCCAATTTTATGTAACGTTTTCATCAAATAGTTTAAAAGAAACAAGCATCCTTATCTTTTGCTGTCATGATTGAAATTAATTAAATAGGTACTAAAACTGATGCAATTACGTATATACCACTTCGTAAAGTGATGCAATAACATCAAAATAATTTAAAGTATAATAAAGAATAAAATAATATAATATAACAAATTTATAATTATTTTTTTAAAGCACGATTGGTTATAAAATTAAGATGAAATTCAATAGTATTATTAATAAATGTTGTCAATGTAATGCTCATTATATAATAAGTAATAGATGTGTAGATATATTTTTAATTTTAAATAGCTTTACTATATACATAGCCTATATATATATATAAATTACGTCCCTATATATATATAGGCACGTAAACAAAGTATTCATAGAACTAGTACACTTTGAAGGAAAATAGTACATTTTTTGAAGGCGCTTCAGTACGTTTTGAAATTTCATTGCGGCAACACTGGTTCAGATAGATACTCAAAGTCCCGAAATTCCATACGTGGTTATCTATATAATAATTTCCTTAATTGTATTAATATTTTAAATCGTTTGATTTTTTGACAATAAACTATATATATATATAGGCACGTAAACAAAGTATTCATAGAACTAGTACACTTTGAAGGAAAATAGTACATTTTTTGAAGGCGCTTCAGTACGTTTTGAAATTTCATTGCGGCAACACTGGTTCAGATAGATACTCAAAGTCCCGAAATTCCATACGTGGTTATCTATATAATAATTTCCTTAATTGTATTAATATTTTAAATCGTTTGATTTTTTGTACGTTTTTAATTGGTTGATGATTGATTCTATCAACTAATTTGTCGATTGTTTTATTGTATTAACTCGATTCTTTAGATATCGAAAATTAAATAAAGAACATTGTGTTAATTTAAGCGTATAGAAACGTTGCTGTTGTTCCAGCAAAGATCTTATTTTCACTTTACCGAGTGCCTAGTAGGCAATTTGCAGATTTTCTAGATAATCTGCACATTACCTAGATAATTTGAGAAATAAAACTATTTTAGCAACTTTAACGGATCAACCTAGTTAATCTGCAGATTAGCTAGGTAATGTACACGTTAACGACTTTCGAGCTTTAGCGGTAACATATACAGTAATTCTTCGGTTTACGAATGCCCCTGTTTTCGAACAACATTTTAAATGCATACTTGCTCCGATTGCCATACAATAACTCGTGTTCTGAACAATATACTCGCCAATGCCGGCCACCGATTGTCAACTTCCTATACTTCTCGTGTTAAAGAAACTCGAATCTACGACAAGGCTACCGATTCGGTAGTGACGTCACGACACGAACAATCGATGGCGTTTTTAGTCAAAGAAAATTTCAATAGGCATGAGAGTAAGATACTTCTTTTGGTTTATTTTCATTATAAACTACACAATTACACAAAGTTTGCGTTACAATTCAATTTAAATGAAATTAATTCATAAAAACCACGTTAATTGACATTTCTATAATGTTAATAACATCCAATAATTAGTAATAAAGATACTTAACGCAAATTAAGTAACAAATATTTATTAATACCACATATTATAGTGCTCATATTTAATTTAATATTTATTAATAATCGGTAGTCAATTAATTGAAACTAAAAATAATAAAATAATTATTAATTTAACACTTTTGTTTTTCTATCGAAATTGAAACTGAAATTAAAATTATAATCGAATGTATTGAAAGGAGTATAGATAAATAACTTGTCCTCCATCTTTATTGATTTGCTTATATGTCTTGCAGGCAGAGTCCATTTTAGCACTTTTTGTAAAATGATAATTTTGGTTTGCTGTAACAAAACATTTTGCGTTTAATATTTATTACAGACGTAGATATAGAGATAATGTTGTTTTGTATCAAGTATTTTGGCATGAGCTACTAGGCTCTATCGCCCCGTGATAGAGTGCGACGTAATTCTAAAGTATTAGTAGTTGTATGCGTTTATGATGTTCGTTACGCGATGAATAATGCCTTCTAAAAAGTCTTTGGCCCTATTCAGGCGCTACAGATGTGGATAAGAACCGCAGTTTATAGGGGTTTTTTTCACCATCACGTCTGGGCGAAACGCAAAACAGCTACCGATCTTTTGATGTTACGGAACAAAACCGCTTATCTCACTAGCGTGTCTATAGATAATATGATATTATATACAGTATTATATTGTATTTGTAAGCATTTTTATAAATGAAATATAGCTAAAAATGTAAAAAAAAAGGGTTTGTTTTAAGGTTCTGGTACGAAATAATTAGTAATGTAACGAATATTCGGTTACTATTCGGTATTCGGCCGAATACCGAGTATTTAATCACTATTTGGCCGAATACCGAATACCTGAAGACACGAGCAAGAAATAACAAAAACACCGTAAATTAATTATTATGGTATTTAGATTTAATGTTATCGGGTTAGCGTTGTTTGTTTATATATTTTTTATAACTTATAACATTCACAAAATAAAAAAGAAAATAATATTAGTCACATGTATTCACAATTTATAATTACAAAGATCAGCACACGTACACACCTATTCGTTCGAGAATCGTCGCACATCCGAGGGTCTGACCCTGCCTATTTTTTTAAGCGCTCGTCTTTGCTCTTCCCTTACTCTTTCCTCTATCGCTCTAGTTCACTTATGCGTATGCATACATCATAATACGCCTTTACGATACTTTCGATTAGTCACTTTTCGGTCGTAGATTTTCCATTTTACAATTACGTGACTCGTAGCCTGGTGATAACGGAGAAAAGAGACAGATAGGACGTCGGTATAAGTCACAGTTATGATTTCACAGATTCGAAACAGCTTGGTAACCCGAACGACCCCAGGCTTTTGGCCGTGCACGCTAAGTGACTTTCATTACAAGCATTTAGCTTTCCGAAGTCTATGACAACAATTGTGTTGCATTGACTGCCGCGAATTTCGCGCCATTAAGCTACTTCGACTTGTTCGATTATGTTATCGACTCAATTTCATATTTATTTTCACATTTTCAATTCGCGGTCCTTCTCTCTTCTTTTTCCGTTATTTACATGTGAAGGTCATTTCATTGTTATCCACATTTGATATCATCATTTATCACATACTTCCATGACCCTCTTGTCTGAACTGTCAAGAATTAACGCGATTGGCGAAGCGTATTGGCAGTAGGCCAATAGAGAGCTGGGTCCTTGCCATAATGCGATTTGCGCGCCAATTTTCGTACGTGCATTAATCAAGCCGAATAGTTTGGCCGAATATTCGGCTATTCGGCCTAAGGCCGAATATACTATTCGTTGCAACACTAGAAATACATTTTACATTGTTCTTTATGGAAAAACTTGTTTCGGTTTGAGAAGAAATAAATTTTCGAACTACTTCCTGAAATGAATTTAATTCGTAAATCGAAGATTAAGTGTAGTTGATTTCTTCTAATTTAAATGATTTTTTATATAAAGTGAATTTATTTATTAACACATCTTTCATTCATAATCAAAATATAATTTAATAAAGATTCGTATAAAAATATTAAATAAATACGTAAAACTATTAGTCTCACAATCGCAATTTGTATTAAAGTTAAAATTTAATACAATAAATCATAGCTATATTTTTAAAACTTTCTATGAAGCATAAAAAGTAGTCGTTTCTTGCCTCTAATATATTTTATAAAGTATATGTTCGTTTAACTTAGACCATCAAAAATTTATATATTTCGAATTGCTGGTTTTAACTTATTAACAAAAAAATTATCGTGGCTTAATGTTCATAAATGTGACATTTTCGAAAAATAATCACACTTCATTTTACAAGTTATTTCACATTATTTAATAATAAGTTTTTTGAAATTACATTACACTTTGTTGGCTTAGCAATCTGCATCGCTATGGATATGTTTTATCATAATTATCGAATTAAATTTTCGTACGGATAAGGAAATAAAACATTTTTATCGTGAAAATAATATACAGGTAATTAAATATGAATTATACATATCGAATTAATTATTACTTACTTGAGGAATGATGGATATTTTACTACGAAGATCTCGAAGTCCAATGTCTTTAATGTCAACACCATCGAGAGTTATCGTTCCTGTCGGCTCTGTCATGCGAAATAACGCAGCAATTATAGAACTCTTTCCCGCTCCTGTTCTCCCAACAATTCCTATCTGCAATTAATTTATAATAAACACCAATTCAAGCAATAATTACGAACAATACTCTTCCAATTTGCAGATGTTTTACCTTTTCTCCGGAGCGAATATGAAATGTTAAGTTTTTTAACACAACATTTTTATCCTTGGAGTATTGTAATGAAACATTATCGAAATGAATTTCTCCTTTTTCTGGCCAATCAGATGGTGGCCGTTTATTAGGCAAACTTTCGTAGGATGCTTCGGATTTCAAATTGCTGTATTTCAGAATGCGTTTTACAGAGTTCATCTGGAAAATTTACTTTTTATGAAATAACAATTACATTATCCGGAAAATAAGTTATGTGTAGCATTTCATTAAATTTATTGATTCAGATATTTTGAGTAAAGGGCCAGTTAACAAAGTTAATAGGGGAGATCGGAGCAAGATCAGCATGTTAACCTTTACTTAAATTTTGTGTAATAAATACTGCTGTAAACTGAAAAAAAAGCTTTGCATATTGTATATTGGAATGTTACCTTACTATAGAACTGGTTAAAATCAGTTTGGAAATACAAATAATTAAAATAATTACAACTTTACAAGAAGAGAGAAATTGACGAAGTTGCCCCGGGTATAGGGGCAAGATCGGCAACTTCTCTCTTTTTGTAAAGTTGTAATTATTTTAATTATTTTTATTAAAGTTGCCCCTGGTATAGGGGCAACAGTAATGGGGCAAGATAGGCACGTATATAAAATTATGTTATTAACAATGTATAAGTTGGAATTCACTATTAAAACAGAAATACAAATCCAACACCCATTTAATATTATTATAACGAAATGCAAGTTCAAAGACATATATACATGAATAACAAATGCAAACATGTTTTCATTTATCATCTGTTTGATTTTTATCCTTTGCTTCTAATGTGGCTTTATGTTGCCGATCTTACCCCGCTTGTCATGATTTCGAAACATTAAGTACAACCCTGAGAACAGAATGCCAAGCCACGATCTGGCCACGTGAATAAGTTGAAGTTACATCCTTCTAACAGGAAAGGTAACTTTCGTTATCATGGAATTATAACAAAACCTGCCAATTTAATATAAATGGAATAAAAATATTATATGGAATTGAACTAAAATGAAAATTTGCTTGATAATTCAACTACGCTTGTTGGAGAACAATAAAAACACTACACTCAACAAGCCACCAATAGAACTCAACTGCCTAACCTATAACCAAAGTCTCCTTTTAATTTGTTTTTTAAAAAAAGCGCTTGACAAACTTGCCCTGCATGCCGAAGTTGCCCCGATTTTTCCTACTTAGTTTTCCTTCATTTTAAATTAATTTCCATTCTTATTAAACCATTTTATTTTTCTACGTACTGTTATACCCTAAAATTTACTTTTTTACAGTTTTTTAAAATTTACAGTTTGTAATTTTCAAATAATCTAAAATCTGCAGAACAATGAAAAGTTGAATTTTCTAACAAGAGTCAATGTAGATATTTGTATGATCTTTCTTTTCCACCGTGAAAAACTTTCTGGCAATTGAAAATGTAAGATATCTTAATTTGAGTAAATAAATTCAAAAGTTAGCTACTCGTATTGACAATGATATCTGTACGTGTGATGTATTAATTTGCCAAATATCATTTAGTGTTAGATATGATGGAATTAAAACATTCACAAACATGCCCTTCGCAAGAAGTATTGGTAAATAAGTGCACTTCCTTCTTATTTATTTTTTATACAGTAATTCTGTAAACTAATTTCCAAAAAATGGAAACCCTATGTGACATGGTGGGCGAATTCTTTGAGAAAACACGAATTACTGTAATTTCTATCAGGACATTCTTGCAATATAAATTAAGTTTATCTGATAAAAGTTACAAATTTATTTTAAAATACACAACTAAAACATACGTCTCGACAAATAAATAAACATTTATCAGGTTTCATTCAAATGAATAATTTTCAATTCGTAAGCTTGATATTTATTTATTAAATTAATGGATGTAAATATTTTAATATTAAATCGTTAATTCTACAAAACTAAAATGAACTTCAGCAAGTATTGAAAAGAGTCAAAAAACGAAATCATTGGCGCAGCTGACAGGATAGGTTTAAAGAATATAAAGGTTTTACGTTGAAAAGGGGGTAAAAATATTTTCACTTTGTCGAGAACAAAATTTCACGGCGGAATGCTAAGTGTAAAAAGTGTTCAAAATATCGATCTGCAGATCGTGGCAGAAGAGGTTTGTGGCACAATAGACGATAGTCTGAAGGTATTAGAGTTAAAGGAACTTATTATAAAAAATAATGACTTTATTGAACTTTTCAGCATTTGAATGACTTACGTACCTGTTAAAGAATTGGAAATTTTTTCTTAAAAATTTTTTTTTTTAATTTTAAGCTTTTCTTTAAACATTCTGTTCGAATTTTAACTGTAGCATTCTTCGAAGCCAAACACGTACAATTAATAATAAACCATATAAATATAAATCTAGCAACACATGTATATATATAAGACATATCACATTGTACACAACTTCCTGATATAGTCCTTTAGCAAGGCCAACTCAGGGAAAAGGCGAGTAGGTCCAATATCACCACAACAGATTTCCACTGTATACAGGTTATTTACTATAGGCATTCTTTGATAAATGCGTTTGATAATTTTTTCGATGTTACTGTGTATATTAAAACGCATTAATCAAATATTTTCAGTATTTTTCAATAATTTTTTGACTACTGAGTAACTGAATATAAACATTCTAAATTTAGTAATATCAATATTATCAAATCAACATAAGAATTTCTTTATTAGGCATTATTCCCTTAATATATGTTTCATAAAATAATAATAATAATGCGTGTTGCGTGGTTATAAAAAAAATTTCTCTTACAAGAAGTTTATTTTTCTCTAAAAATTTCATATTGCCCGATAAAGAAATCTGACCGTTTATTTGAAATTATGATTTTTAATCTAATTGAGTAAATATTTAATACCTGAAATTCCACTTCAGATGTAAATCCAATAATATATGTTTCATAAAATAATAATAATAATGCGTGTTGCGTGGTTATAAAAAAAATTTGTCTTACAAGAAGTTTATTTTTCTCTAAAAATTTCATATTGCACGATAAAGAAATCTGACCGTTTATTTGAAATTATGATTCTAAATCTAATTGAGTAAATATGTAATACCTGAAATTCCACTTCGGATGTAAATCCAATAATATGCTGAAAACTTATTATTATTAGTATTCCATAATTCAATACAAGTCCAATTTGGCTTCCTGCACTCTCTAAAGCCACAAGTACATATTAAAAATTATTTATTTTATAAACTGTAAACATATAAATATATTTACTCACCTGTATTATTTGAAACACCTAAAACAATAACAGTGATAATTAGATTTATGAAACAAATTATGTGACCGTATATGGAAAGCCATCGGTTTAATGCCAAGTAAAGGAACCACGTTGAAGTGTGCTTATCCTGATAGTTATTAAACATAGATTTAAATTTGCTTTCAGCATTAAATGCTCTAATTGTTGTTAGTCCGTAAAGAGATACACTCAGATGAGAAAATACTGGACTTCTCACTGTCAAAAAAAGAAATCAATAATTTAAGCGAAACTCTATTTAATATAATAATTATTATCTTATTATTTTTAAAAATCAACCAGAACATTTTTACCTGTGTCTAGGAAAGTACTGATCGCATTTGCGTGTAACTTATAACGCAAGCAAAAATTCTCTTTGTTTGTGCAAAGAGTAACTGAGAAAGATTATATGAAAAATATGTCAAACCAAAAACCACAAAAAGTTTTAAAACATTGTAATAATTTCTTGCAGAAAAAAATAGCAATATGACTCTGTAGTTGATTTCAGTACAAACTCTATTTCACGACTACTCATGAAGTTCAAAACGTTGATAATTTGCTGTTAGGAGCTCTATTGGAATAAAAAAGCTATCCACAATCGAAAGTACATTAAAACTGCAGAACTCTTTTGGTTTGAAGCTAACAAGATGAAATCTGTCAAGCACAGTATGATATTACTGTATGAGTTTTAATTTTGTGAATCATTATATGCGTCGAATATCTTTATTACTAAAATAGAGCAAGGAGTTGCATATTTTTCCTGCTGAAAAATATTTTGGTCCAAAAAACACTAAAGTATTTCAGGAATGATTTAGAATTGTGTATGACATAATCTGTTAGGATATATTATTTTAAAAGCATTTATATTATTAATTAGTCTGAAAAATTGAAATGCTAAACATGGGTTAAAAAACAAAATTTGGCATGGTAATTTGTACACAGTCGGCATTGATGCTATTAACTTTTGATGAATAAAGTAAAAAGAACGTGAGAGCTTTGTCATTTTTCGAGGGGTAAAGATTTAGTATAAATTTTATTTTTTATTAAAATAAAAATTTTTTCAAGCTCTATTTCTACTCTTACATGATCCTCATTTCAAAGTATCAACCAAAACGGATATTAAAAAAAACAGATAGAAAAATTCCCAAATACACAAATACACACTGCACTCTGCACTAAGTTTATTGTCCATGAAAAATCTGTACTTACAGGAACTCAGAAAAGTCTGAGTTCAAGTCAAAAGCATTCTTTCGGTCTTTACTGCATTCAATAAAAACAAAGTGTTTTTTAATGGTAATACAGTATACTGTATTTATTATTGTAATAATAATTTATTATCGTATGTATAATATTGCAAACTAAATGTTTCAATTAACATTATTTAGATTATTATGTCTAAGTATACGTCAATGTAATGAATAATTTCAAAAACTACCTTTCATAAAAAATTTCTATTTGTGTTATGTTTCACTAATGGTGACACTTCTAGTTTTGAGAATAATGTTGATTTAAAAAAAACACCAAAAATTAAACTAATGTATGCCAATTAAAAAGACACAATAACAATATTCACTTTAAAATGTCCAGTATTTGTGTATATAACGACTTTGAATAAATTTTAGAAGTAAGAAGCAGTAGATCTTAATTCTAGTTCCACTAAAACTGTTCAGATTCTTAAACTGGTTGTTTTTGTTCGATTGTTTTTGAAAATCATGATACTGTATTATATATTACTTTTTATTGTCGTAAAGATGGTATTAAACATTTTTTATTTGACATCCAAAATCAATTAAATATTTTATTGAATAAAATAAATAGTCATGTAGAAATGAATATACATATTAATTCTGATAATTNAAATTATATATTCATTGCAATTGTTTGGTCATTGATAATACAGTATCTGAAACCAGTGCTAAATGCAATATGGCTTATATAATATAACATTGTTTTAATTAAACATTTTATTTAAAAATCTGTTCATGTCTTAAAGTATGCTAACTTATAATAATATCATACCATTTGATTAGCCAGTAGTCGCTGGCACTTGTAACGGATTGCGATATAATTAGCGTGGATAAAATAACGATCTTGAAGAAAAGTCCTGCTCCGGCATTGACGTATGCTTTAACGACTGAAATTTCTGGTTTCTTAACTCCTGCATTGTCGCGTGGTATTTTGTTATTTTCAGCTTCCTACGAAAAATAATTAAACTGTATATATAATTATTCGTTGAATTTTTCTTAAATCTGAAGCAATAGTATAATATTATTTTCGAACCATAAGAATCTAAGATATAACTTTTCCTAATATAAGATGTAACTTTTTCATATAACTGCAAATCAGATGTGTTATTGTTAATTTCTATATCAAAACCAATAAAACTGTTAATTTTTGTTTGATTATTAGTTCCTAATATACTAAAAAAATGAAAAGTTGCAAAAAAATAAAAAATGTTATTCAACAAATATTATCATTAACGGTCGAAGAATGAAAAACACAGTAAATTTAAAGGCGAAAATCGGAAAACAGTGAGAAGGATATTTTTTGTCGATGTTTTTTTGAATGAATTTTAAAGTATTCTAACTTTTACCNCATTTTTTATTTGACATCCAAAATCAATTAAATATTTTATTGAATAAAATAAATAGTCATGTAGAAATGAATATACATATTAATTCTGATAATTGTAGGCATTGTTGCTAAATTCGTGAAGAGAAATTTAGAAGTGATGATGTCAGAGTTATGGATCACAGGTCATTTTTGTGGTTTTACCCATAATAGCTGTAACTTAAATTATAGTTTTAAAACCTTTATTCCTATTATACTAAATAATTTTCCTAGTTTTGATTTCTATTTCATTTTCAAAAATACCAAACGGGAAAAAATCAAAAGAGTATTTTTATAATGAAGTATCTGGAGAAAACCTTTGCAATGATGATTACAACCAGATAAAAAATTTTATCTAGTTTGGGAAAATTTTCATTGTAAAATTTATAGAGATTATTTAAAATTATATCAATATGTTATTATTAGCTAATATATTTCAAAATTTTAAAAAATTAAGTTTTAAAGTATTATAATTTAGATCCTGTGTATTTTGTAACAGCACCAGAGATCTAACCTGGAATTGTGGATTAACCCTCTAATCTCCGAAATGTTTAATAAAAATCAGCCTTATTGAATAGATGCGAGTAATCTTTATGGACTTGTAATGAGTTCTNATTTTTTTTATATATATAAAATAAAATTTTTTGTACAATCATTTTAAAACTTCTAATTCCAAACCACAATTTTCAGAATTATTTCCTAACTTGAACAGAATTAGAAGTCCTGACAAACAGAAAATATAACATAACGGAATATTAACTTCTCAAAAATTTTTAAAGCATGAAATTTATTATATCTTAATACAGAACTCAGCAGGTGCACACCAACTTACGAAATTTCGCGAATATTTTCAGCTCGTTTTCTGTTAATGTAGTTTTTATGCATCTGAACAATTTTAAAAGGACTTTATCGTTGGTTTCCTAACAAGCTGTATTTTCCTATAATGTAATCGAGATGCGTTTATAATGATAATAATAATAGTAATAAGCGCAGAACCCGAACAGTTAGGATTTGAAAGATAAAATTTGGTACAGTTAGTATATGTCATGAAAATGTACATTAAGAAAGGATTATTCGAAATTCCTTTCTTGCATGGGAGAGGGAGAGGCCCAATATCCTAAAGAATTCAGCTTATACTATACTATTAATATTTTAAAATGCAATTTTATATTTTTAACTGAGTTTAAGTAGGGTACGCTATGAAAATGCACAAAAAGAAAGAATGTTAAAAAATTTTACTTCCTCTTCATAGACAGGAGAAAGAGAAAGTAGTTTTAGTTCTTCATCCATTGAATTCGATTTACCCGAGGACGTTCAACAAAAAACAATTCTAGGATTGAATAATAATCTCATTCTCCATCTGATTTTTTTAATTTCTGTATGTCCAAAGACGAGGAAAAAAAGAATAATATAAACAGGAGGTATATAAAAATCGAAAGTTCTAGTTTGAGATCGAAATTTTCATGAAGATTCCCATGTTTTATCTTCCCAAGTTATGCCAGCATATCACTGGAACTGCACTTTTTCCAATGGCTATTGTTTTATATATTTTGCAAGTTAGCTATCTACAAAATGAACGAATCAACGAAGGAACTTCTCGGGATAGATATTTTAGAAAATTTTATTCATACAAAATCAATTTGTAAACTCACTTATTCAGAGATTGTTGCTTTGGTAGAGGTAATCGTTAATGATTTATATTGTAGTAGTTTCACATACTAGCAGGTAAACTCTGTGGATAAATCTAGTTTAGATATAATTTCTGCTTATGTAATGTACCTCAATAATATCTTAAGGTTATAGAGATTTTTGTTTTCTACTCTATTCGTATTAAATTGTATCAATTTGTGGTTTCATGTCAAAAATTTTTTGTTTGGTCGCAGAGCACAAGTTTCCCACATACGACCACTCTAGCTTTCGTGCTATAACACGGTTTCTTGTGTCCCAATTGAATTCGCAAATGATGTCAGATTCTGACCCAGGGGCGCTTTTTATATTTCTGACAAAAGTATGGCTCAGTCATTAAAACATTAATGCTAANAAAACAATATCAATATGTTATTATTAGCTAATATATTTCAAAATTTTAAAAAATTAAGTTTTAAAGTATTATAATTTAGATCCTGTGTATTTTGTAACAGCACCAGAGATCTAACCTGGAATTGTGGATTAACCCTCTAATCTCCGAAATGTTTAATAAAAATCAGCCTTATTGAATAGATGCGAGTAATCTTTATGGACTTGTAATGAGTTCTTAGTGACCGCTAAATAATTTCATATGGTGATCCAGAGATGATATAAATGCTTTAGACATTTGTAATATACCTGAAAGCAGTGTTTTTCAACCTTTTTGAATAAGTGACCCCTTTACAAGTTAAAAAATTCTGGCGAACCCCCAGGGCCATTTTAAAACTATGTCAGTGATTTTAAAAACTACGTATTTAAGTTTCTTTCTGTTCAGGCCTAAATATCGATCGAAAAACCAATTGTACTGTAAAATAAACAGGCACAGCCTTTTCACTAAAATTGTAGTTTTTTTTATTGTAGTGTAGGACCTACAAACACTTGTCTTTGTAGGACTTGTGTAGGACCTACAAACACGTGTCTTTTTCTTTTACCCGCGACTCCCGTATTAGGCTTCGTGACCTTCAGGGGGGTCGCGACCCACAGGTTGAAAAACACTGCCTGAGAGTAATAATTTTCACTATATTTTAGAAGTCGATTTAAAATAGCTGGAAAATGTTCATGATAGACATAGTGATCTACCCTTAGTTGCTGAAAATATTAAAATTCCGTATGATTTATTATTGAATTAGCAAAAATCTGTATCAACTAAATTATACTNATTAAAGAATAACAACTTTTTCAGTAAAACTTGTCAAACGTAAGAAAACACCTAAATTTAAAAACTGCTTCGATGGGGGATCAATGTCACAAATATTTATTTGAAGCATCGGTAAAAAATTTCCAAATTATAAATGATAACCTCCCAATTTTTAAAATGAAAAAACTGAATTATGTTTAGACAAACCGATTTTTATCAGATTTTCTGTATTGGAATTGACTAAATTATATACATATAAATATGTCGAACATTTTATAAAATATTGTAAAATATGTATGATAAAAATGTGAATTTTTTATACACAGATACTGATTCGCTAATGCTCCAAATGTATACAAATAATGATTATAATGAATTTAAGTCATTTTCAGATATATTTAATTTTAGCAACTATACAAAAAAACCATAAATTTTATAACATAAACAAAAATAAATTACGATATTTTAAAGTAGAAACATTAATAAAACCGAAAATGTATTCTTATATATTTGACAATCAAAATAAAAACACAGCTAAGAAATTGAAAAATCACTTGTAAAAACTTTTAATCACAAAAATTATAAAGAAGTTATATTCAATACAGAACTGTTAAGATATCAACAATACGGAATTAAAAGTAAAAATCATGTTGTGACAACATATCTTCATAACAAGATATCTCTCCCCGTTTTACAATAAAAATTTATTTCTGTTAACGAAATAGATGTGATATCGTTTGGATACTAAATTATCCAAACGATATCACATCTCTAAAAAACGATATCAAAAAATCTGTAAAAATTAATAGTAGAAGCTGTAAAGCTTCTACTATTAACTTTTACAGATTCTCTGATATCATCTTCCTCTTAATATGGTTACATGTTATTATACAAGAGAAACAACATTCAAAATCTTGTTTAACACATGCTGTATTGAATAACNATAAATAATAATAATATATCGTAAAAGTTTAAACCATTTCATTACATAATTTTGTCGCACCTACTATTCGGACCGATTAAAATGAGCACGGAATAGTGTTATCATCTGGACAGTCCGGGATATCGTGCGCAACCTATCGACTTTTTTTTTTTTATTTTTGCTTGTACGAACTATTCGTATTCATATACACCTCCAATATTCATTACAGCTAAGTCATCTAGGTTACTTACATCACTGCTACTCAAGTCTCCCGAGTCGCTAACTGTAACTGATTTAGAACCGGCATGCACTGCACATTATTCTTCGCATTGCAAAATGACATTACACATGCGTCAGAAACTTCTGTTCGAACAAATGTCACCTGCTGTCTGAGTCAGAGATTTTAAAAAGGTGGCAACACTAGAACGGAAATTTTCATTACTTATTCTGTGACGAAACTGAATTTTAGTCTTTTAGTTAAAACGTAATACATCACCTTATTTAGGTATCTCAATTTAAAATTGAGATACCTAAATAAGGTGACACAGTAATTTTCCTTTGCCCCGGGTGGCTGACCCCCACGCCATGCCACTGAGTAATCCTTACCGTATTGCCGTGGTGACTGTCTTCAATGTGATCATTTACTTCAGATTGTGTGATTCCGATTATTTCCTCATCGTTGAAAAGCGCAGTCTCTAAATCCATGCTATTTTTAGCGACTTCCTTTGGCAAAATTCCTGTAAGCATTTCTAAATTCTCCAATGCATTGAAATTTCCAATGAATTCACATTTTCCCTGAAATTTAAAAACACAACATCGAAATTGTTTTCGAATTTTTAATATATAAACATGTATTCAGACAAAAGTTTTGATTCGAAAATGTATTACGTTTTAACTATAGTTAATATTTACTGAGTTTATCGGTAACAAATATCTTATTTAGTAATGTTTACAAATGCATTTTTAATTTAAACTGCAATGCAAATCCTATTCTGCATTTACTGCCACGTATAGAAAGTGAATATAACTGTTTTCAAACTCACAACTGTCAACAGTATATTATTTACAATTTTACAAATTTTCTTTACGTGTTTATCCTGGAATAACAACAATCATTCTCTGGTAAACAATTTTTTCTAAAATAATTTTTTTCTTTTTATTGCTCATAGATGTCATCATATGATGTCCATATATAGCTTCGTTGTAATGGTTTTTTTACTAGTGCAGTCAAATTTATAATGATTAAATATTACTGTCCTTTAGTTTCTTAATATATATTTTGTCTACTTGGACATTAATTATTAATAGGACATTTATACTGGTTTTCTAAGTTTTTACGCAAGAATTGATTAAAAAGTACTTAAAGAGAATAGACATTCTTTATTGATCTACAGGTAGCTCAATAAAGAATGTCTATTCTCTTTAAGTACTTTTTAATCAATTCTTGCGTAAAAACTTAGAAAACCAGTATAAATGTCCTATTAATAATTAATGTCCAAGTAGACAAAATATATATTAAGAAACTAAAGGACAGTAATATTTAATCATTATAAATTTGACTGCACTAGTAAAAAAACCATTACAACGAAGCTATATATGGACATCATATGATGACATCTATGAGCAATATGAAGAAAAATTCTTTTAGGAAAAATTGTTTTCCAGAGAATGATTGTTCCAGGATAAACAAGTTACGAAAATTTGTAAAATTGTGAATGATATACGGTTGACACTTGTGAGTTTGAAAACAGTTATATTCACTTTCTATACGTGGCAGTAAATGCAGAATAGGATTTGTATTGCAGTTTAAAAATTCATTTGTAAACCTAAATAAATAATACATTTGATTCCGATAAACTCGGTATACATTAGTTAAAACGTAATACATCTTCGAATCAAAACGTTTCTCTGCATACATATTTATATATTAAAAATTCAAAAACAATTGCGAAGTTCTGTTTTTAAATTTCAGGGAAAATGTGAATTCATTGGAAATTTCAATGTATTGGAAAATTTAGAAATGCTTACAGGAATTTTGCCAAAGGAAGAAGTCGCTACAAA
>NW_019384704.1:465927-474770 GCF_000671375.1 Centruroides sculpturatus | reverse complement strand
GTCCTTTCCTATTTGTTTTTGGCTACATTAAAGCATTTTTTTGAAAATATACAGTAAGGTTCCATATTACCACCCGATTTTCTCTAAGCCTACTTTCGGACTTTTTGTACAAAAGCCTTCAAAAACCATACTTATAATTACACTAGCGAAATATCCAATTAGGAACATTTAGATTACTAGTTATCAGTACTTTTCGCACAAAAAATGTGGGTGTAGTTATGATACCTTGTTTGCAATTCACTAAAATGTAATTGGGGTTCCATAATACCACCTTCTCCTCTATTAATAGAAGTCTTCTTTGCTTTTCATTTAACCATATACTGTATTGGCCCAAATATTATTTTTTTTCCCCGGTTTTAAAGGGAGGAGGAAAAAATCACTCTTGGCCTATATTGAAGTTTGATTAAAGTTCTCTCTGATTTTGATAACTATCTATGGTACACATTATACAGAGTTAAACTAATGCAAAAATTTGGTGCGTCATTGTTTAGCAAAGCTAATCATCAGCCAAGTTGTGACCTGTGCGCACTGCAACTGTGAACTATGCATAGCAATTAGTATATTGGCACGATTGTAAATAATCGATTGCTCAAAACCTAAGCCAACTGAATCTGGTAAATACGATAAAAACAAATCAGTTCTGATAATTTCTACAGAAATTTTATTTTTATCTGAGGAGTCTTTAATAATCAAGCTATTGTCAAAAATTGGGGAAAGGTTGCCAAAAATGTAAAAAGATATTTCTTTTTATAATTGAATGTATCAATATTAAGACAACTGGTTTCACTTGGATAGTCATAAAACTGCAAGTACACTTTCCAGAATACACTTGAAATATGTAAAGAAGCTTACTTTCCTGGTTTGATGTGCCACCAAGTGAAACCAGGAAAACAGTCTTATTTGCATATTTCATACAAAATAATTAATTAAGGTGATTTATTTGAATTTATACTTGAGTCTACTCTGGTTCATTTCACTTTACTGGAATATTACATTATTTTATTACTGTTTTGTTTTATCATCTTAATAAATATATTTCTGCAAATATAAAAAAGGCAAATACCGAAATTTGACTTTTGTTATATTTTAAAAATGCAGATTCATTCTACTATTTTAATTTTGCAGAGCATTGATCATTCTTTATTGTTTGCATTAATTTATCTATTATAGTCAATGCACCCAAATTATATTTAATTTTCATTTAGTTTTTAAAATTATTTAAATTAAATATACAAATCATGTTTGATGTTATAAAACAAACAATTTTGGAATTAAGCTGTAGCTCAAAAAACAATTGTAAATATTGAAATTGTAATAATCTTAGTAGCTGTATTTATTTGAATTTGCTCTGTTTATGTGAATGTACTTTTATTCCAATTTTATTTCTCAATTTCAATGGTGTAGCTAGTCTAGTTATTTCAGTTATGCTCAATATTAACATTCATACAATGCAACTCAAAACTCTAAGGACAGGCATTATTCCCTCTTTTCAGTAGAACTAAACATTAAATGTCTATCAAATTTTAATACAACAGAAATGCAAAGTAGTATTGACAATCGTGAAACAATACATTTTCTTTATTTTTAAGTAATTAAATACAAAAAATGTATATATATATATATAATAAAACTATTTCCTAATAACACTGATTTTTTTTTCTTATAGAATACAAACACATAATATCAGTTGATAGGGAAAAATTATCAAGTTTACTAATAGTGGAAAATAGTATTCGATGTTTAAAAAGATATATTAAACGAGATGTTATAAGTCAAAGAACAGACTTAACTCATGAGTTCATTTTTGAATCTGCAGATAATTTAAACTGAGAATTGATAAAAAATATATATACTTACTTACTACTACATACATCGGAAAACTTATTAAACATGCAAAATGAGATTTAAAATTTGAGATTCAATTAAATTGAAATTTAATATCAAATATTTGATTTGATATCAGATTTCATATTTCATATTACATATTACAAAATGAATTAATGGATAATATTTCGAAAATTTCTTAATTAGAATAAAATAGCAAAATTTGTAATTCCTTCTAATAATTTTGTTAAAAAGTATATATGTAAATTAAATATAGGAATAGTTTTAAAATACCAACGATTAAGAATCGATACTCTACAAAAGTTAAAAAATTGAAATTTAGTTTTTCGTTATCAAACACTGAACGAAGATTTTATTGATGATTTCAAAAATCACCTTTTCTGATGTTATATTCTAAAATATCAAAAATTAGAACGAAACTAAACTTATATTAACGTAAAATCTGTTTATTTTTTCTCCGTGTTTCTCTTTCTGTATTTATTCTGTATTAAAATGACTTTGTTTCGTTTATCACTTTGTCATTTAGGAATGTATACTTGACGCAACGCTGGTTGTTGCTGTACTTATAACTTTCTCTGTAAATAAATTAACGTTGTTTATTTAAATCAAGAATTATTCAGTTTTTCATGTACAATCGCAAAAATCTGTAATTATTGATTTGCCCTAACGTATATTTTGAAATCGACTTGAAGTAAGTAAACAGAATACAAATTATTCTTTATTAAATTGTTCTGTGAAAATTTTCATATTTGAAAATCTGTTATTGTAATCTAACTGGTTTTCTTTATGTAAGTGATAGACTGGCTGTTTTCAATTAAAATAATAAAACACTTGATTTAATGGTGTCCAAAAAAATTCTGACATAAATAAATCTGACTTTATAATTACAGAACTACAGTAATACATTATTGTTTTACTCTAATTTTAAGAAATTCTTTAACTTATGAAATTAAGTAATTGTTCATAGTGTTTTGCAATCTAAGTCGGCATCATAAAATAGTGTTTTTACCGAGTCTCTTCAACTCTGTTTACAGAATTTTATCGGCATTATTCTACACGCGATTAAATTAAATACAAAACACTTCTATATTAGAAATACTTACATTTTCCTTCCAGATGTTTTATGCTTTTCAAAACTCGGCTGAAAATTGTCCATAAAGCATAAAATATTATTGAAAGGACAGCAATTAATACAAGTAGATAAGGACAGACGATTGCTTGAACAACACACATGCCAACAAGAATTAAGTATCCCTAAATTAAAAGATATAAATAGCTTATAAATAGTTCGAGATCTTAAAACTTAAGTTTTATAAGTATAGTATAAAAAGATTTTTACAAGTATTTAAAAGAGTCATCTATTTGTTCAAAACTTTATACTGGTGTGTCACAAGTTTGCAACAATTAGTATTATGTATAACTTTTCTTTTTAGAGATGACATGGCAATTAAAAAGCAAATAACAATTTTAATTATTTTCGCGTTAAAGACCCGCTATCGCTAAAAAGTTGCGAAGTTTTTGGTTTAGATTATTTTGGGGATGCAATATCAGTTTTTTGGGACATTTACTGTTTTTAAACAATAAATAAAGAAAACGACAGTTAGCTGCATCCAGATAAATCTTTGCCACTTATTGTAATGTCTAGATGCAATGCGTTAAAATCTTTAAAAAGGTGTTATGGTATTTCGGGTTTTCTCAATAAAAATTATGATATAATTTAAGTACTAAAATGTTTATTTTCAGATCTCTGATATACATAACAAAACAAAAATGTGTCAAATAACGACTCTTAAGACGTTTAGATTTTTAGTTCAGGGAGTATTAAAATGCCATGAAATGCAAAAAAATTCGGGAGTTGTTTCTGTATGTTTCGATGTGTATGTATGACACTACTTTGTTCATTCTCCTTAAAGCTTAATAACTCCTCTGCTTTTTGTCAGAAATTTTTGAAATTTGCAAGGAAGTTTGTGTATTGAAGGAATGATGCTGCCAATGGCTAAAGTTTGAGGAAAATGGCTGATAAAGGGAGATCGTGTTTTCTACGTCCAGTAGGCTCGCAACTTAATGAAGAGTTTACTCGTTATTAGAATTTAAACTTTAAATAAATGTAATGCATATTTACAAAATTAAAATTTTTGCTATCTTATAATTATAAAAAATATAAAAATTTTAAAACGACATATAATAATACTAGGCAAAAGATGCAAGTATAGATGTTGCCGGAAAAGTTAAGTACCTGTCATTATATTTTTAGAAATCTCAATACCACCTGTAAAAAATAAACCGAGCAACATTAATCCTATGGTTCCAGACTTATGGTTGATTTTATATTATACTTCATTTATCAAATACAGTATTTTACTCTGTGTTTCTTGAAAATTGTTTGAGTAAAACCACGATAAAAATTCCATTTACTTCAACATATATTCCTAAAATCATACAAATCTATTTTAAAGAATAAATTATTATCAAAAGTGCATTAAAGCATTTCTAACTACTAATAGAATGCCTGTTTTCTGTGTTATCAAAAGTGCCAGTTATGGTAGTGTTCAGTCAATGTGAAAATAAATAAAGTTGATATAGAATGCACTTGAGTAATTTTACCATCAGCTGTACACAGAAGTTTTGCTGAACTAAGATCGCATAAGAGAAAAAATTAATATTAGAGTAAATAATGAGAATTACAGAAAATGATTAGAGAAAATGAAATCAAAACATTTTACAACAGTTTAATGTACAGTAACGTTCAGTTTTTAGTAATTTACCAGACTACTGTATCGTAATTATACATACATCTTGCCATGCATACCACAGAATCTCGTACAATATACCATTACGTATTATCATTCATTTCCCACAGCGAAGCTCTTGCGGATGCTTTCCCAATGGCACAGAAAAAGTATGTTTCCTTGCTCGCATTGTATTGTTCCAGTATGAATTAATTTAGCAGCTATTTTTTTGTGTTGTGTCTCTTGTTTCTTTAGTGATCGGTTTCTGTTTAGTCTATTATACAGTGTTTTTCATGTTGTCTATATTCTACTTATATGCAACAATATTGAAAATTTTTTAAATTAAAAAAATTTAGCTACTTTCTCTTAGGTCATTTGTCACTGCTTGTCTGGTTGTTCTTTCTTAGTATTCTTGTTTAGTATAAAGTTAAGTTTAAGTTAGTATAACTAGTTTTAAGTTGGAATTAAAAGAGCTATAATTCAAGTAACTTAAATTTTACTGTATTCATTCTTTCTCCATGTTGTTTCAATTAAATTATTTTGCTTCTTACAGAGCTTTCTAGATTAGTATCTGTATTATTTTAGTAATAGTTTGAAGCCTTTACTTTGGCTTCAAGTATTAACCTTTACTCTGTGTAGCTGTTATGTAGCTCACTTCTTATTTACGATGTATATTACAATTCAACATTTTTTAGACCCATAGACACGCTCATTAACGGTAATTGTACTAGGAATCACCTTATGTACATCGCTCAGTGGGTTTCTTTCTTTTTTTTATCTATTTCCTTACATTTTTCCTCTTCTCCTCTCTTTCCTTCTTTTCTTACGCCGACTAAACACTATGTGTACTGTCGGTGTGCTTCGTTAACATAAAGTATTCAAAATGAACTTACCCTTATCAAAACATAAGTAAAGAAAGGAATCAAATCATCCATGATACTAACATCTTTGGAAAATCGATTCAAGATTTTTCCTGAAAAACATAAAAATGAAAAAAATATTAATTGAATTAAATAATTATGAAAAACAAATTTCGATATAATTATTAATTATAGGGATATCCCACAGTTTATGTCTACAAACAACGTTTTTCGAAATTCTTACAACTAAATTATTTTACATGGTACACTTTTATCCACACAATAATATAAGAAATGGAAAATATGGTTTTCATAGTATGAAGCTACTTAATTTTTCTAAATTAATAACTACATTTACTTTTAATTATCGATAAGCATTGTGCAATGTGACGTGTTTGTTATCCGAACAGTTCCGATTACGAACACCTCACAGAACAAACATAAGAAAAAGCGACGTAAAATAATGAAATCGATTGGTCTTCTGGCAACAACTCGAAATTTTTTGGAGCGCGGAAAACGTCAACATCGGCGCTCTATTTGTAATATACTGCTCGGATAGTTTTTCCAAACTTTGAAACTCTCCCTTGTAATTCCAGTTTTATATTTCTCTGAGAGAAACAATTCTTTTATAGTATTCGCGAGACTGTCGGGCGGGCGCTCGTTAAATTTAGCTTTGGTATTTATTTTCGAAAGGTAAGAGTATAATGTTGCTGGGCAGTATGGCTCGAACAGGTCTACAATAGGCCTCAGTTCAATCTTATCTATGAAAGATACTGTCCAATCAAGAAGACTGAAGCAGCTAAAGAACTAACAAAAATCACACATGAAACATAAAGAACATTGAAGAACTCAAAATGAAACCTGAAACTGATCTGACGATAGAAGAACTTCAAGAACTCTTCAACGAAGAACACGACGAAACTTAACAAGATATGTTTTCTTCTGAAAAAGAGGATTAATGCCGATATCTGCTATTAAACAAATTTTGAAGAAGTGAGAGGATGTCAGAACAACGGTCTTACAATAGCATCCAAACCAGGTTAAGTTTAATATGCTTGCGGATCTCTACAATTATAATGCTATTAGAATTAAAAAGTTTTGTTATAGCGGTTAATTACTTCTGAAAAATCACGAAGAAGAGAGAAAAGCAATCGACATTAGACAGATTCTTTAGCCCCACAAATCGAAAAAACATGACTAATAAAAATTCAATATTGTGTATATATGTATTTTTATTATTACATATAACTAAACAAATGTATATATTTTTTTATTTTTTGGGTCTACGGAACGAATTAATCAAATTTTCTAAAAAACGTATGGTAAATCGATAATCGGTTAACGAACAATACAAGTAGCGTACAAAGTCTTGGAACGGATTATGGTCATTAACCGATCACCCACTGTATTTAACTGTTCACATTGCAGTACAGTAATTTTATGATTGCACTGTAATATACTGTATAAAACTTATAACGAATATCTGTGTTACAATAAATGAGAATATAAACAGAATCCGTAGTTATGTAACGCTGTTGAAAAATTTTTTTTGGTATTTTATTAGAAACTCTTTAACTTAACAAAAATTAACTAAAACATTTTACGTACCAACGGGATTGTTATCCAAAAATGCTATCGGAGTTCGAATGATACAGCGAAACATATTGTTGTGAAGCTTGAAAGAAGCAATTGTAAAAAATTTGTATAACAAAAAACCAGAAGGTAACGACGTTAGAAATACAGCACATGTCAATCCTACATAAACATACATGTCGAAATATTTAGTATAGTAAAAATTTTTGTCTTTAATTTCCTTAAAAAAGCTTGTATTAGATGTCATATTTTCGAGATTCTCTTCATTTAGGCTATAGATTCTAATATCTTGCATCCTGAAAATATTAAATAAAAATTAAACTTTCTGGCATTTTTAAGATGTGTTTGATAGCAAAATACAACTAAACTAATTCAGACTGTTAAATAAAGGTGAAACTGTATATATAAATTATGTTGAAAATCTACCGAATAATAAAGTATTCAGTAGTTGGAATAAAACGGTATATATACATGAAATAATTTTAAAGAAAATATAAGCAGCGTCTTATAATTTATTTTGAAATTTATAGCTGTGATCGTCATCGTTATACGAATGACTTTAATGCAGATGAAAACCATCTTGGAATCATTGAGAAACATTGCCCATACTTTGATATATTCCTACCTGCTAAAAAATCAACGTTGAAATCTACTGCTACAAAGCTTGACAGTGGGACAAGATATCAAGTGAATCAGATAACTTTTTCTAATGTACTTAGTCTACCTGCCTTAATGATGCAGTACAGTAAAAACAAAACTGTTTGTTTGTTAATTTATGGCAACGCAACACTTAAGCGATCTGCCTAGGGGGAATGCCTTTCGGGAAATCGTTTTAAGGGAAACTGGCTCCTATTTAAGCGTTACAGCTGTGAGAAAACTCCTCGCCAACCTGTCTGAGCGAGGATCGAACCCACTACTGAACTCCCAGTGTTCAGGATACAAAGATAGTTTGACCAGTGGTGGGCTCGTAAAAATGCAATTATGTTTGATGTTTAGTGCAAAAATGTTTTAAATATTTTTATCATTCGAAAATATTATTTCAGTAAAGTACTGAAATAAATGTTTTTTCTGCTGACATTGAGTTTCAAGTTTAAATTTAAAAAATAAATTTATTTGTCTAGGATTTATAAATTATTTTATAGTAACTCTTTAAAAAATATGTATATATAAATACTTTTGAAATAATTCATTGTATTGATTATATCTTATATTTGAAAATTTCATTATGACGTTTATTTTGAATGCCACATAATACTGTAAATTGAAATATTCATAAAATTATATATTCATTGCAATTGTTTGGTCATTGATAATACAGTATCTGAAACCAGTGCTAAATGCAATATGGCTTATATAATATAACATTGTTTTAATTAAACATTTTATTTAAAAATCTGTTCATGTCTTAAAGTATGCTAACTTATAATAATATCATACCATTTGATTAGCCAGTAGTCGCTGGCACTTGTAACGGATTGCGATATAATTAGCGTGGATAAAATAACGATCTTGAAGAAAAGTCCTGCTCCGGCATTGACGTATGCTTTAACGACTGAAATTTCTGGTTTCTTAACTCCTGCATTGTCGCGTGGTATTTTGTTATTTTCAGCTTCCTACGAAAAATAATTAAACTGTATATATAATTATTCGTTGAATTTTTCTTAAATCTGAAGCAATAGTATAATATTATTTTCGAACCATAAGAATCTAAGATATAACTTTTCCTAATATAGTAGAACCTCGAAAACTCGGCCTAATGTGGACCGAAGGGTGGCCGAGTTTGTAAAAATGCTGGTTTATCTCAGACGTCGGCTGG
>NW_019384704.1:447954-465844 GCF_000671375.1 Centruroides sculpturatus | reverse complement strand
TGTATCGTTAAAAATTATTTTTTTATTTTGTACAAACAAAATAAATATTTTGAAAATATAAAAACAATAAAAAATTATACTTCAGATGTTAATTTAGTATCAAAAAAGTAAAATATTTCAGTAGTCCAAGACATAGCCAAAGATTGAAGCGCCACAGCACTGGCGAAAATTTAAATTTGCCGACTGGAATTCTTTCGGATGATTGACGTTTCGGATGACTGACTTTCGGAAAATTGACGACTACTGTAATATAAACAGGATGTATATAGATATCGAAAGTTCCAATTTGAGATCGAAATTTTCATGAAGATTCCAATGTTACATCTTCCCAAGTTATGCCAGCATATCACTGGAACTGCATCTTTTTCATGTGCTATTGATTTATATATTTGCCAAATTAGCTATCCACGAAAGGAACGAATCAACGAAGGAACTCCTCGGCATAGTTATTTTAGAGAATTGTATCGATACGAAATCAATTTGTAATCTAACTTATTCAGAGATAGGGGCTTTTGTAGAGGTAATCGTTAATAATTTATATTGTAGTAATTTCACATACTAGCAGGTAAACTCTGTGGATAAATCTAGTTTAGATATAATCTCTGCTTATTGTAGTGTACCTCAATAATCTCTTAAGCTTAAAAAAATCTTTATTGTTTTGTATTATATTCGTAGAAAATTGAATCATTTCTGGTTCCCCGCCTGAAATTTTTCCTTTGGTCTCAGGCCAGTAGTTCCCACATACGCGAAAGCTGGGTCGATCCGGCTTTCGCGTATGTGGATCCGGCGCTATAACACGAGTTCTTGTATCCCAATTGAATTCACAAGTAATGTGAGATCTTTACCCAGGAGGCGTTTTTTATTCCTCTCACAAAATTATGGCTCAGCCATTAAAACATTAATGCTAATAGAAATATAAAGATTAAAGATAGAAGTATTATCCAGTGAAAACGTTTTTAAATCGTTTATAACAATTAATCTATATCATCAAATAATTTTTGTTGTAATTAGAAATTATTTACGAGAAAAAGTTAATAAAATCAATATTAAAAAATTAAAACTGCATAACATCAGTTATTTTACTGTGTTAATTTTTACTGAGATAATAGTCTAATAAACAAGTAATCCTTACCGCATCGCCGTGGTAACTGTCTACAATGTGATTATTTACTTCAGATTGAGTGATTCCGATTATTTCCTCATCATTGAAAACCACAGTCTCTAAATCCATGCTATTTTTAGCGATTTCTTCCTTTGGCAAAATTCCTGTAAGCATTTCTGAATTTTCCAATACATTGAAATTTCCAATGAATTCACATTTTCCCTGAAATTTAAAAACACAACTTCGCAATTGCTTTTGAATTTTTAATATATAAATATGTATGCAGAAAAAGTTCTGATTTGAAGATGTATTACGTTTTAACTAATGTATACCGAGTTTATCGGAATCAAATGTATTATTTAGTAATGTTTACAAATGCAATTTTAAACTGCAATGCAAATTCTATTTTGCATTCAGTGCCACGTATAGAAAGTGAATACAGTATAACTGTTTTCAAACTCAGAAGTGTCAACCATATATAATTCACAATTTTACAGATTTTCGTAACGTGTTTATCCTGGAAAAATCATTCTCTAGAAAACAATTTTTCCTAAAAAAATTTTTTTCTTCATATTGTTCATAGATGACATCATATGATGTCTATATATAGCTTTGTTGTAATGGTTTTTTTAATAGTGCAGTCAAATTTATAATGATTAATTATTACTATTCTTTAGTTTCTTAATATATATTTTGTCTACTTGGACATTAATTATTAATAGGACATTTATACTGGTTTTCTAAGTTTTTACGCAAGAATTGATTAAAAAGTACTTAAAGAGAATAGACATTCTTTATTGAGCTACCTGTAGATCAATAAAGAATGTCTATTCTCTTTAAGTACTTTTTAATCAATTCTTGCGTAAAAACTTAGAAAACCAGTATAAATGTCCTATTAATAACACAATGCAACAGTGAAAAAACTTTTCTCGAAAATGTAGTTCTTTATGTATTTCGACCTCCTGAATTCGAAAATGATACTCAAAACATCGTATCACCCACAGTTTTTGCACAAATCGCATATTTTCTCAATAATAATATCATATATAGAAGTAGTACATATATATGGCACATGAATCATGCAGAAGTAGAATATAAGTTTATAACAACAACATATTGAAATATATACACAGTGAACAGATGCATACAGAAAATGTGGTACGAAGCATGCACTAATATAATTCATTGCGTGCTTTCTTAGTTGTCATGGCGTGACCCCTGCTTTTGCTCTTATGCTAAATTTCCGTTATGTGCTCATGGTGAAGCATCCAGCAGTAGTCGCCCATCAACGGAACATCCCAAGTCCCCTGGTATCGTCGTTCCATGTCCTTGATATCCTGATGGAATCTTTCACCCTGTTCCTCACTTACAACACCCAGGTTTAGAGGAAAAAGTCAAGGTGCGAATTTAAAAAAATGTAATTTCAAACTCATTGAGCATCCGAGTATTTTGAATTTTATCAGCATGTTCTCAACTATATTGATATATTCTGGGTTACGATTGTTTCCCAACAAGTTTTGAACCACACACTTAAAGGCAGTCCAGGTTTCTCGCTCCACGGCATTCATTGAATGAAGGAAATCTTCATCTAGCATTACTTTCCGAATATCGGGACCAGTGAACACACCCTCTCTCAACTTAGCATCTGACAGGTTGGAGAACTTGTAACATAGCTATTTGAAACAGTTGCCACACTTATTTAATACTTTGACAAAATGCTTCATTATGCCCAATTTGATGTGCAGAGGTAATAAGAGTATTCTCTCTCTTCCCACTAGATGGTCACACTTAATATTTTTGTCCCCTGGAACCAATTCCAACCTTCGAGGCCACTGTTTTTGCTCCCAATGTTTGTCACGAGCTTGACTGTCCCATTCACAGATGAAACAGGGGAACTTGGTATATCCTGATTGTTTTCCTAGAAGCATACTTAACACTTTCAAATCACCACACACCATCCAATTGTGATTCTCATAATTAATGGTAGTAAGAAGTGCCTTAACGTTGTCATATATTTCTTTCAGGTGCACAGAATGGCCAAGGTATTGAGGCATTGAGGTGTTTTCGTATATATTATCATTATTGCAAAAAATGCGATTTGTGCAAAAACTGTGCGTGTGACAATGTTTTGAGTAACATTTTCGAATTCAGGAGGTCAAAATACATAAAGAACACCTACATTTTCGAAAAAAGTTTTTATGACCTTGCAATTTGTTGCATTGTGCAATTAATGTCCAAATAGACGAAACTGTGAGATCCGGAATGTATTAACGAAAATCATTCTCTTTTATTAACTAAAATTTTAATTAATTTACTTTCGTTTATGTAACGAATTAAAAGAAATAAACCGATCTTAGCCGGGAATGTGTAAACCTTCTGGTCATAACTGTCAACATCTATTGTTCTCTGCTTAACTTGCAGCTCATCTTGCAGAAAAGTTTATAGTTAACATCCAACTTTCGTCACTTGCTTTAGGTCCCTGGGACACCTATAACCTTTAGCTAATGAACATCCGATCACGTGGTGGAAATTCCCCACAAAAAGCTATAAAAGACAGTTCTTAGCCCCTCTCGGGGGAGTCTCTTAACGAACGCCGGACCGACGACATCGCGCCGATTCTCTGACCCCGCCGACATTCCGATCTAGGATATCCGATCATCGTCAGAGTCGCGAACTTTTTATAAGTGTGCTCGGTTGGATTAAACCCACTTTCCTTTGGGCATTTAAGTGCTTCCATGGACTTACTCGTTACGGAACCTACAAAAAGTACGAAAAGCGTGAAAACTCTCTTTCTCGAGAAATTAGGCGGTTTAGAACAAGATTTGTGTAGTCTTTTTGTCCATTTTGCTTATTTTAATAAATTCTTGTTTTATATTTGTTAAATGGTAGATTCCTTTACTCGTATACGCTTTTCACCTTAACGTCGACCCCAACAAACTATCCCTCCACTCGCCTGATTTGTCATCTGGACTAGTGACGAAAACCGGGAGACCCTTACCTTCCCTACGGTTCACATATTGGTGTCACGAAACTGGGGTTTTGACGCTAAAAATCCCTAGAATCCCACAAAAAATATATTAATTATAATGGTTAATTTTAATCTGAACTTCATACTGTTTAAAGTCATGTTTTGTTAAAATAAATTATAGTGTTTTCATTACTGTAGAAAAGGATTTATAAAACGAAAACTAGTAAAAAAAATAATCAGGTATTCACCTTCTTTAACACTAAAANCTATTTACAAAATTAAAATTTTTGCTATCTTATAATTATAAAAAATATAAAAATTTTAAAACGACATATAATAATACTAGGCAAAAGATGCAAGTATAGATGTTGCCGGAAAAGTTAAGTACCTGCCATTATATTTTTAGAAATCTCAATACCACCTGTAAAAAATAAACCGAGCAACATTAATCCTATGGTTCCAGACTTATGGTTGATTTTATATTATACTTCATTTATCAAATACAGTATTTTACTCTGTGTTTCTTGAAAATTGTTTGAGTAAAACCACGATAAAAATTCCATTTACTTCAACATATATTCCTAAAATCATACAAATCTATTTTAAAGAATAAATTATTATCAAAAGTGCATTAAAGCATTTCTAACTACTAATAGAATGCCTGTTTTCTGTGTTATCAAAAGTGCCAGTTATGGTAGTGTTCAGTCAATGTGAAAATAAATAAAGTTGATATAGAATGCACTTGAGTAATTTTACCATCAGCTGTACACAGAAGTTTTGCTGAACTAAGATCGCATAAGAGAAAAAATTAATATTAGAGTAAATAATGAGAATTACAGAAAATGATTAGAGAAAATGAAATCAAAACATTTTACAACAGTTTAATGTACAGTAACGTTCAGTTTTTAGTAATTTACCAGACTACTGTATCATAATTATACAGTTATAAGTCAAAGAACAGACTTAACTCATGAGTTCATTTTTGAATCTGCAGATAATTTAAACTGANATGTGAAAATAAATAAAGTTGATATAGAATGCACTTGAGTAATTTTACCATCAGCTGTACACAGAAGTTTTGCTGAACTAAGATCGCATAAGAGAAAAAATTAATATTAGAGTAAATAATGAGAATTACAGAAAATGATTAGAGAAAATGAAATCAAAACTTTTTACAACAGTTTAATGTACAGTAACGTTCAGTTTTTAGTAATTTACCAGACTACTGTATCATAATTATACATACATCTTGCCATGCATACCACAGAATCTCGTACAATATACCATTACTTATTATCATTCATTTCCCACAGCGAAGCTCTTGCGGATGCTTTCCCAATGGCACAGAAAAAGTATGTTTCCTTGCTCGCATTGTATTGTTCCAGTATGAATTAATTTAGCAGCTATTTTTTTGTGTTGTGTCTCTTGTTTCTTTAGTGATCGGTTTCTGTTTAGTCTATTATACAGTGTTTTTCATGTTGTCTATATTCTACTTATATGCAACAATATTGAAAATTTTTTAAATTAAAAAAATTTAGCTACTTTCTCTTAGGTCATTTGTCACTGCTTGTCTGGTTGTTCTTTCTTAGTATTCTTGTTTAGTATAAAGTTAAGTTTAAGTTAGTATAACTAGTTTTAAGTTGGAATTAAAAGAGCTATAATTCAAGTAACTTAAATTTTACTGTATTCATTCTTTCTCCATGTTGTTTCAATTAAATTATTTTGCTTCTTACAGAGCTTTCTAGATTAGTATCTGTATTATTTTAGTAATAGTTTGAAGCCTTTACTTTGGCTTCAAGTATTAACCTTTACTCTGTGTAGCTGTTATGTAGCTCACTTCTTATTTACGATGTATATTACAATTCAACATTTTTTAGACCCATAGACACGCTCATTAACGGTAATTGTACTAGGAATCACCTTATGTACATCGCTCAGTGGGTTTCTTTCTTTTTTTTATCTATTTCCTTACATTTTTCCTCTTCTCCTCTCTTTCCTTCTTTTCTTACGCCGACTAAACACTATGTGTACTGTCGGTGTGCTTCGTTAACATAANAAAATATACAAACAATATTATTTAAATATTTACTTTTCGAATATATGTTTTGCTACTGGAACATCAACGGCACTCAGTGGATCATCCAGGAGGAAAATATCGGCATCCACATATAGCGCTCTGGAAAATATAATAATATAAAGTTATCCTTAAACGCAAGAAATATCACGTAAGCATTACATCGAATTTACGATTAATTTTACAGAATGTTGTCTCCATCCTAAGTGTTTTCTAATCTTTAATTTACTTTCGTTTTTCATGAAACTATGAAAGAGTAACGAAAATTTTTCAACTTTCCGAAAATTTACCGTTTTTCTAATAAAGTCATTTTTGTTCTATATTAAATGAAATTTTCCGTGTGGTATTTTATCAGCTAAAACAGGAAAGTCAGGATCATATAGGAAAAGAAACACGATGCACCTAATACTAGGTTTCAAAGTAACAAATTAGAGATTATCTCACAAACTATTTCTATTTATTTCTAACTTTACATTATTTACATTTCTCTGTAACGGTGATAGGAATGTACCACAAAAAATTAAAAAAACATTCCTAAGCAGTAAAACGAAGTACCGCAATGAAACAAAAAGCCTCAACTGAGTTTAAAGCATTATAATTTTTAAATCCAAAATAATAAATTTAAAAATTTTTGCGTTAACAATTATGTCATTATACACGCTCAGATACGGAATATGAGGATTACGGACATTCGTGAATGAATTTTGAAAAATGTACCAAATTAAAGCGAATCACTGTAAAACAATGGTGGTAAGAATTTTAACGATAGACAATAGCAAATCAACCGTATATCAATTCTTCAAGTTTTAAATATCAGTGTACATAAAAGATGCTTAGAAAGTAAACCATATTGACTTCTTACTTGTGCTAGAGTAAAATAAAAATTGATGCGTATAATTTTTCAGAAAATAGAGAAAGGTCAATTTTCATAATATTCGCCCTATATTACTGGAATCCAGGTCATCTAAGCTATGAAAACTCAGAGTTTTTATCGCTTAGATGACTATTCAGCAATATCTTTTGGTAAAATTCGCCAGGTAGACAAAAGGCCAGGATAAACGATTTCTGGCGAAGTTTGAAAACGCAACTGTTTATAGTTTCGCCGCTAAAGAAAACGACATATTTTACGTATTTTCACAAAATTGAAATAAAAAAACAAGTTTTTGAGCCATCTGATAAATGTTTGAATTTTAAATCAAGCATTTGTGTAATTTCTGTCATAACTCATTGAATAAAACCGGCTCCTAGCTTAAAATTAAGAAATCAATTTAAATATTAGGCATATATATTATGCTAGAATTTAATACAGTTTAACCAACAATAATAAAGCGTACAGTAATTTAAAATATATTATTAATTTAAACACCAATTTTCTGCTGAAATTCATATTATTTCTCAAACGGTTTCAACCTATTTAATGGGCCAAAGTCAGGCTACATATTTGTAGAAATANATGAAAAACAAATTTCGATATAATTATTAATTATAGGGATATCCCACAGTTTATGTCTACAAACAACGTTTTTCGAAATTCTTACAACTAAATTATTTTACATGGTACACTTTTATCCACACAATAATATAAGAAATGGAAAATATGGTTTTCATAGTATGAAGCTACTTAATTTTTCTAAATTAATAACTACATTTACTTTTAATTATCGATAAGCATTGTGCAATGTGACGTGTTTGTTATCCGAACAGTTCCGATTACGAACACCTCACAGAACAAACATAAGAAAAAGCGACGTAAAATAATGAAATCGATTGGTCTTCTGGCAACAACTCGAAATTTTTTGGAGCGCGGAAAACGTCAACATCGGCGCTCTATTTGTAATATACTGCTCGGATAGTTTTTCCAAACTTTGAAACTCTCCCTTGTAATTCCAGTTTTATATTTCTCTGAGAGAAACAATTCTTTTATAGTATTCGCGAGACTGTCGGGCGGGCGCTCGTTAAATTTAGCTTTGGTATTTATTTTCGAAAGGTAAGAGTATAATGTTGCTGGGCAGTATGGCTCGAACAGGTCTACAATAGGCCTCAGTTCAATCTTATCTATGAAAGATACTGTCCAATCAAGAAGACTGAAGCAGCTAAAGAACTAACAAAAATCACACATGAAACATAAAGAACATTGAAGAACTCAAAATGAAACCTGAAACTGATCTGACGATAGAAGAACTTCAAGAACTCTTCAACGAAGAACACGACGAAACTTAACAAGATATGTTTTCTTCTGAAAAAGAGGATTAATGCCGATATCTGCTATTAAACAAATTTTGAAGAAGTGAGAGGATGTCAGAACAACGGTCTTACAATAGCATCCAAACCAGGTTAAGTTTAATATGCTTGCGGATCTCTACAATTATAATGCTATTAGAATTAAAAAGTTTTGTTATAGCGGTTAATTACTTCTGAAAAATCACGAAGAAGAGAGAAAAGCAATCGACATTAGACAGATTCTTTAGCCCCACAAATCGAAAAAACATGACTAATAAAAATNAACCAATATTCGAATTTTATGTTCGAATTAAATTCGAACAAATTCGAACAAAACATTCGAAATACAAAGCCACTTTCAACCACATTCAGCCTCATATCTCCCGCATCCTTATAGCTATCGAGACGCAACCACCCCTATGTACGAATGGAGACTTGGGGCTACTACAACATACAAACACCATTCACGTGCGATGTGTAGTTTTGGCGGAAAAGTGAAATATAGGGATACACACGTCCATTTATATATATACTAGCAGACCTCGCCACGCCTTGTTGTGGATCAAAATGTATCTATTATAAATGTATAAGACTTCCCCCGTGGGGAAAAATTTTTCGAAAAATCCCTTCTTTGTGTACATTCTGTTGACGTACTCTATTAAAACGCAATCAAAAACGCAAAAACTCGCATTTAAAATAGTATAATAGAAACCAAGTTTTTCACAGTAAGCCTTAATCCTGTCCCTCTCCCCCCGGGGGAATATCGAAAAATCCTTTCTTAGTGTACATTGTGTTGACGTACCCTATTAAAATGCAATCAAAAATGCAAAAAACCGCATCTAAAATAGTATAAATAGAAGCAGAGTTCTTTATGGTAAGCCTTCCCTCGTAAGGCTTACCGTAAAAAACTGTCCATCCCCCATGTTTAACGGAATAATTTACAGCCTATGTCCGCCCTGAAGTTCCATTCTAAATATTGGTGAAAAAATTTTTGAAATCGGATGAGTAGTTTCGGAGATTACCTGCTGCATACAAACTAACATACATACCTTGTACATACAAACATTACCTCTTTATAATATTAGTATAGATATATAGATAAAAATTGACATGTTTTTTCTATTATTATTGGAAAAACTAAACAGACAGAAATATTTGTCTCAGCCCATTAAATTAATGTAGGTTTTTAGTAACGTTTTCATCAGAATATAATAATTAATTTAAAAATCAATTTACTTAGAAAAATTAATCTGATTTTCATAAAATGTATTTATTATTACAGTGCATCTGGCTTATTCCTATTAAAATTGTATTTTCATGTTTGTACGCCTAGAAAGACAATAATTAAGAAAGATCCATCTTACCTTGCTAAATTAATTCTTGCCTTCTGCCCACCACTCATCATGACACCTCGTTCTCCTACAATTGTCTGATCTCCTTTCGGAAATAATCTAATATCCTACAATAAATAAATAAATAAATGCTAGACGTTAAAATGAATTTCTTTACAAGTCTCGTTTAGTTTGAATAAAATTTGCATTGCGTCCCCTATTTAAAGAAAAAATGCCTTATAAAGAAATTCATTGAAACGTTAGAAAATATAAATTAATAGCGAGATTGAGGCCGAAGTTTTAAACGCGAAAACGTGTACGTCGGACGTTCAGCGCCGCTTTCTTCTTAGCCTAGAAGTTTGACTATTGTGTTTGGAATGTCGAGCATGATTCCATTGACTATACAAACACCACTGTCAAACTTGTAGGCTTATACAAGTTTGACAGTCTCAAGATCGGCCTCAACCTCGCTAATTACAAGTATTACTAAACGTCATTAACATACACTTGTTTCCATAAAAGTGTAGCCGGGGAAATCGGGAACCGTCGACTCTCCCTGTACGGACAACAGGTCGTCAAACCTGCTCACTGTCAGCATAGCTTGTTTTACGATAACGGTCCCTTTTGGTTGAGACTCAAATGTCAGGCGAGTGGAGGGAGAGAATTTTGGGGTCGACGATAAGGTGAAGGGCGTGATCGAGTAAAGGAGTCTACCATTTAAAACAATTATAACAACAATTTATTAATATATGCAGAATGGACAAGAAGATTACAGAAATAGCGTTTCTAAAACCGCCTAATTTCTCGAGAGAGAGATTTCCCGCTTTTCGTACCTCTTTGTAAAGTTCCCTTGTCGATTTATTCCGCGGAGGCACTTCAATGTCCAAATAAAGGTGTCTTTTATCCACAAGAGCACAAATTTAAAAAGTTTGCGACTTTGGCGATGATGTGTTATCGACGATCGTAGATTGGAATTCGGCAGGTTCAGAGAATCGGCGCGATGTCGTCGGTCCGGCGTTCGTTAAGAGACTCCCCCGAGAGGGGCTAAGAACTGTCTTTTATAGCTTTTTGTGGGGAATTTCCACCACGTGATTGCATGTTCATAAGCTAAAGGTTATAGGTGTCCCAGGGACCTAAAGCAAGTGACGAAAGTTGGATGTTAACTATAAACTTTTCTGCAAGATGAGCTGCAAGTTTAGCAAAGAACAATACATGTTGACAGTTATGACCAGAAGGTTTACACATTCCCGGCTAAGATCGTTTTTTTTTTCTAATTCGTTACATAAACGAAAGTAAATTAATAAAAATTTTAGTTAATAATAGAGCGTAATGTTTTTTACTAAAATTCGGGATCTCTCAAAAGTTAGCACAGCAAGGAGTTGTCAAAACAGAATAAAATTTTACGTTGTGAATGCAATAGAGAATTGGTTGAGGCCGAACCCTAAAGTAAGTGATTACAAAATGAAAGCAAAAGAAACATTTATTGTAGGAAAACGTGCAAACGAAAAAATATTATAATAAGTACACTGTTAGGCCACTTCTATCGTGAATACACCGTGTGATTCAGGCAGGCATATAAGCATACAAGTGCTGTGTGATGTTTGGCAATATCTCGATCCATATTTCTTGCAAATAATTTTCTCATTTCGTCAAATTCCTGCACACTTTAATATTGCATTCCATTAGATTCCAGAGATGTGTCAATCGGTGACAAATCACGGGATCGTGCATGCCAGAGAAGTGTGAAATATAGCAAAGGCAGCCACTGACACTATTGACGTGTGTATGTTCCAAAATTTTACTGTTGGAAAATGGCTCTTGAGAGACTTGTCCTAAGATACAACAATGTGGCTGCAGGATGTCACAAACATACTGCAGGGCTGTGGTGGTCTATTGAATCACTACTAGAAGTGACTGGCTGTATTGACACCCCAGACTATCATACCAGTTGTGGGGCAATGTGCTGCACAAATGTAGGAAGGATTACGGAGTTCAACACATGACATGCAGACATAAACACGGTGGTCGTCAGTGCTGAAATTGAATGTAAATTCATTGCAGTAGACGACCAGTAAGATAATGTCAATTTCAATTCATGTCACAGCGGCCGTAGTACCAAATGTTTCTTATCCTGGGACTTCGAAATGGTACTGAGAGATGCAGAGTCCTGTAGTAATGGTGCCACCCGTGTCTGGATGGTGAACAACAAAGGGGTCGGCCGCAAGTGTGTTTGTCTTCGGACCGGGGTCCTCTCAGACTAGTGGTCTGCGAAAGTGCCTTGAGCGTGGGATCTGTGTGTACCTGCTCTCTCTTGTTTACTGGTCCTAGCAATTTTTCACAGTGTTTTTTTAACGGTTTGGATGACTGGCTATTCGACAAGTTGACCAGCTGGCTGTTATTGCCACGATGATTTTTCGTTTTCAAACTCGGTTAATTGTTCAAAGAGTCTTCGAGTGTGACGTAAAAGCTGGTCTAGTGATACAGAGTTTTCAACAGGAGAAGTACAGACAAGATGCATTTGCACTTCTTCTATACGACAAAAGAATGCACTTTAACGATCTCTGCTGGCATTACACAATGAGCCATCATGCTATACGTGTAATACTTTTCATATATTTTTGTGAGTTATCCGCATATCATATTTCGTATCGATATGACAACAACTTGGTAAGCGAAATCTTATGGCAACGAGTGTATTAAGAGCAAAATCTACTCAAAACTGATCATTTTTCCACTTTGACGAAGTGTTCGCTCATAATGAAATGAACCGAAAATTTGCTATTACAGTATTGTAATTTCCAAATACTGTGTATGGCCATTTATTAATTAATCGATATATCAGATTTTCGTTAATTGCGCATACAAAGGATAGAAATCGAAAATATAAAGCGAAGAATTGCCGAAATTATTTGACTATACTTTTTGCAGTAAGTAATCAAGCTTGCAATTTCTTTTTTAATTTTCGTTTTGCTATTAATAATTTTCACTCAGAAATACGAAGTGAGCAGTTCATTCACGTTGTTCATGATCAGGCGAACCTAGAATGGAGGGGCCCAATGTAGAAGATGAAGATAGATTGAATGTACTCCTTTCATCAGAAATACTTTAGATTCCTTATTTTGACTCGCATTCGAGTCAATCGAAGCGCGAACTTTTAATTTATCATGTCAGTATTACGGCATGCATAAGTTGGATTTGGAGAAGTTAAGTTTGATATTATTCTAAATGTAATAATTTAAAAATTAATATATAATTGACTTTAAAAAGAAACTTATGGAAAAGACAAAATATAAATTTTAATATAAAACAATAAAGTTCCAAGACAGCCTACATTACAAAGTTCTATAGCTTTGCAAGCAGAAAATTTGCCAAATTTTAAGAAAATACTTGATTTTTTTTATTCTTATTCCTATTCCTATTTCCTTTATTTCTATGGTATATCTTCTGTGAGAAGTCTCTTACTTTCTTAATGTCGTTTTTTTAATGAACTAAAATATTTTACTAATATACATACTAATATAATAACATACTAATATAATAATATAATATAATATTATATTATATTATTATATTAGTATGTTATTATATTAGTATGTATATTAGTAAAATATTTTAGTTCATTAAAAAAACGACATTAAGAAAGTAAGAGACTTCTCACAGAAGATACACCATAGAAATAAAGGAAATAGGAATAGGAATAAGAATAAAAAAAATCAAGTATTTTCTTAAAATTTGGCAAATTTTCTGCTTGCAAAGCTATAGAACTTTGTAATGTAGGCTGTCTTGGAACTTTATTGTTTTATATTAAAATTTATATTTTGTCTTTTCCATAAGTTTCTTTTTAAAGTCAATTATATATTAATTTTTAAATTATGACATTTAGAATAATATCAAACTTAACTTCTCCAAATCCAACTTATGCATGCCGTAATACTGACATGATAAATTAAAAGTTCGCGCTTCGATTGACTCGAATGCGAGTCAAAATAAGGAATCTAAAGTATTTCTGATGAAAGGAGTACATTCAATCTATCTTCATCTTCTACATTGGGCCCCTCCATTCTAGGTTCGCCTGATCATGAACAACGTGAATGAACTGCTCACTTCGTATTTCTGAGTGAAAATTATTAATAGCAAAACGAAAATTAAAAAAGAAATTGCAAGCTTGATTACTTACTGCAAAAAGTATAGTCAAATAATTTCGGCAATTCTTCGCTTTATATTTTCGATTTCTATCCTTTGTATGCGCAATTAACGAAAATCTGATATATCGATTAATTAATAAATGGCCATACACAGTATTTGGAAATTACAATACTGTAATAGCAAATTTTCGGTTCATTTCATTATGAGCGAACACTTCGTCAAAGTGGAAAAATGATCAGTTTTGAGTAGATTTTGCTCTTAATACACTCGTTGCCATAAGATTTCGCTTACCAAGTTGTTGTCATATCGATACGAAATATGATATGCGGATAACTCACAAAAATATATGAAAAGTATTACACGTATAGCATGATGGCTCATTGTGTAATGCCAGCAGAGATCGTTAAAGTGCATTCTTTTGTCGTATAGAAGAAGTGCAAATGCATCTTGTCTGTACTTCTCCTGTTGAAAACTCTGTATCACTAGACCAGCTTTTACGTCACACTCGAAGACTCTTTGAACAATTAACCGAGTTTGAAAACGAAAAATCATCGTGGCAATAACAGCCAGCTGGTCAACTTGTCGAATAGCCAGTCATCCAAACCGTTAAAAAAACACTGTGAAAAATTGCTAGGACCAGTAAACAAGAGAGAGCAGGTACACACAGATCCCACGCTCAAGGCACTTTCGCAGACCACTAGTCTGAGAGGACCCCGGTCCGAAGACAAACACACTTGCGGCCGACCCCTTTGTTGTTCACCATCCAGACACGGGTGGCACCATTACTACAGGACTCTGCATCTCTCAGTACCATTTCGAAGTCCCAGGATAAGAAACATTTGGTACTACGGCCGCTGTGACATGAATTGAAATTGACATTATCTTACTGGTCGTCTACTGCAATGAATTTACATTCAATTTCAGCACTGACGACCACCGTGTTTATGTCTGCATGTCATGTGTTGAACTCCTTAATCCTTCCTACATTTGTGCAGCACATTGCCCCACAACAGGTATGATAGTCTGGGGTGTCAATACAGCCAGTCACTTCTAGTAGTGATTCAATAGACCACCACAGCCCTGCAGTATGTTTGTGACATCCTGCAGCCACATTGTTGTATCTTAGGACAAGTCTCTAAAGAGCCATTTTCCAACAGTAAAATTTTGGAACATACACACGTCAATAGTGTCAGTGGCTGCCTTTGCTATATTTCACACTTCTCTGGCATGCACGATCCCGTGATTTGTCACCGATTGACACATCTCTGGAATCTAATGGAATGCAATATTAAAGTGTGCAGGAATTTGACGAAATGAGAAAATTATTTGCAAGAAATATGGATCGAGATATTGCCAAACATCACACAGCACTTGTATGCTTATATGCCTGCCTGAATCACACGATAGAAGTGGCCTAACAGTGTACTTATTATAATATTTTTTCGTTTGCACGTTTTCCTACAATAAATGTTTCTTTTGCTTTCATTTTGTAATCACTTACTTTAGGGTTCGGCCTCAACCAATTCTCTATTGCATTCACAACGTAAAATTTTATTCTGTTTTGACAACTCCTTGCTGTGCTAACTTTTGAGAGATCCCGAATTTTAGTAAAAAACATTACGCTCTATTATTAACTAAAATTTTTATTAATTTACTTTCGTTTATGTAACGAATTAGAAAAAAAAACGATCTTAGCCGGGAATGTGTAAACCTTCTGGTCATAACTGTCAACATGTATTGTTCTTTGCTAAACTTGCAGCTCATCTTGCAGAAAAGTTTATAGTTAACATCCAACTTTCGTCACTTGCTTTAGGTCCCTGGGACACCTATAACCTTTAGCTTATGAACATGCAATCACGTGGTGGAAATTCCCCACAAAAAGCTATAAAAGACAGTTCTTAGCCCCTCTCGGGGGAGTCTCTTAACGAACGCCGGACCGACGACATCGCGTCGATTCTCTGAACCTGCCGAATTCCAATCTACGATCGTCGATAACACATCATCGCCAAAGTCGCAAACTTTTTAAATTTGTGCTCTTGTGGATAAAAGACACCTTTATTTGGACATTGAAGTGCCTCCGCGGAATAAATCGACAAGGGAACTTTACAAAGAGGTACGAAAAGCGGGAAATCTCTCTCTCGAGAAATTAGGCGGTTTTAGAAACGCTATTTCTGTAATCTTCTTGTCCATTCTGCATATATTAATAAATTGTTGTTATAATTGTTTTAAATGGTAGACTCCTTTACTCGATCACGCCCTTCACCTTATCGTCGACCCCAAAATTCTCTCCCTCCACTCGCCTGACATTTGAGTCTCAACCAAAAGGGACCGTTATCGTAAAACAAGCTATGCTGACAGTGAGCAGGTTTGACGACCTGTTGTCCGTACAGGGAGAGTCGACGGTTCCCGATTTCCCCGGCTACACTTTTATGGAAACAAGTGTATGTTAATGACGTTTAGTAATACTTGTAATTAGCGAGGTTGAGGCCGATCTTGAGACTGTCAAACTTGTATAAGCCTACAAGTTTGACAGTGGTGTTTGTATAGTCAATGGAATCATGCTCGACATTCCAAACACAATAGTCAAACTTCTAGGCTAAGAAGAAAGCGGCGCTGAACGTCCGACGTACACGTTTTCGCGTTTAAAACTTCGGCCTCAATCTCGCTATTAATTTATATTTTCTAACGTTTCAATGAATTTCTTTATAAGGCATTTTTTCTTTAAATAGGGGACGCAATGCAAATTTTATTCAAACTAAACGAGACTTGTAAAGAAATTCATTTTAACGTCTAGCATTTATTTATTTATTTATTGTAGGATATTAGATTATTTCCGAAAGGAGATCAGACAATTGTAGGAGAACGAGGTGTCATGATGAGTGGTGGGCAGAAGGCAAGAATTAATTTAGCAAGGTAAGATGGATCTTTCTTAATTATTGTCTTTCTAGGCGTACAAACATGAAAATACAATTTTAATAGGAATAAGCCAGATGCACTGTAATAATAAATACATTTTATGAAAATCAGATTAATTTTTCTAAGTAAATTGATTTTTAAATTAATTATTATATTCTGATGAAAACGTTACTAAAAACCTACATTAATTTAATGGGCTGAGACAAATATTTCTGTCTGTTTAGTTTTTCCAATAATAATAGAAAAAACATGTCAATTTTTATCTATATATCTATACTAATATTATAAAGAGGTAATGTTTGTATGTACAAGGTATGTATGTTAGTTTGTATGCAGCAGGTAATCTCCGAAACTACTCATCCGATTTCAAAAATTTTTTCACCAATATTTAGAATGGAACTTCAGGGCGGACATAGGCTGTAAATTATTCCGTTAAACATGGGGGATGGACAGTTTTTTACGGTAAGCCTTACGAGGGAAGGCTTACCATAAAGAACTCTGCTTCTATTTATACTATTTTAGATGCGGTTTTTTGCATTTTTGATTGCATTTTAATAGGGTACGTCAACACAATGTACACTAAGAAAGGATTTTTCGATATTCCCCCGGGGGGAGAGGGACAGGATTAAGGCTTACTGTGAAAAACTTGGTTTCTATTATACTATTTTAAATGCGAGTTTTTGCGTTTTTGATTGCGTTTTAATAGAGTACGTCAACAGAATGTACACAAAGAAGGGATTTTTCGAAAAATTTTTCCCCACGGGGGAAGTCTTATACATTTATAATAGATACATTTTGATCCACAACAAGGCGTGGCGAGGTCTGCTAGTATATATATAAATGGACGTGTGTATCCCTATATTTCACTTTTCCGCCAAAACTACACATCGCACGTGAATGGTGTTTGTATGTTGTAGTAGCCCCAAGTCTCCATTCGTACATAGGGGTGGTTGCGTCTCGATAGCTATAAGGATGCGGGAGATATGAGGCTGAATGTGGTTGAAAGTGGCTTTGTATTTCGAATGTTTTGTTCGAATTTGTTCGAATTTAATTCGAACATAAAATTCGAATATTGGTTCGATTATAGAACGATTGTAAACGTTCCAGAAACGTTGAAAATAGTTCGTTTGACT
>NW_019384704.1:388779-447277 GCF_000671375.1 Centruroides sculpturatus | reverse complement strand
ATATCCCCACTGATTTCTACTGATTGTTTTTAGCGCTTGTGCTACCTTGACAGCCTTTTCATACACATAGTGGACGTGTTCTGACCAGTTAAGCTTTGGGTCAAATACAATACCAAGGTACCTCACACTGGTAGCATTCTTGATCTTGATGTTATCTATTTTAATACTAGGGCCCTTTTTTAGAATATTCCCTTTGGGAAATACCAAAACATTACATTTGTTATAGTTAATAATGAGTTTGTTATTCACACACCAATCAGAGATCCGTAATAGCGTGGCATTGACCCTGTCTTGGAGGACCTTATGATTGACATGACTGAGAAGAAGAGTCATGTCGTCCGCGTACCCCTAGATAAGAACATCATACTGAGACGGAGTGTTGTTTTGCAACTTCAATCGGCTGTGTACAGGTGAAACAGGTGAAAAATAAAAACTGTTTTTTTTTTCTGAATAAGTTTCATCAATTTGCAAAACCCGGGACTTGTAAAATAAAACTTTACTAATAGGATTGTCCCAGTAGATACTTATAAAGTAAACTGTATAATAAGGAAACAAAGGACGTGTATCAATAAAATTTTATCTATAAATAAACTTTCGTAGAGGGGCGTACAAAAATTAAATAACAAAGAAAATTCAGTTATACATGCACAATGTTATTATGCAAAAATTTCTAAAATCAATTTTTATAAATTAATACTTCTTGGAAAATATAAAAAAAAATAACTTGTAGATTTGGAATTATATATTAGTTTTATGGAGAAGAAAAGAAATAAAGAATTATTGCATTTATATATTTAAATAAATATTTACATTTAGTTGGAGATGTTAGATGAGCAATGACTTGAACACGTAATTATAAACGTGTATAATCAGATTTTATATCATATTTTCCTTTCATTCGGCCAGTTTATTTTAATGCATAACAGCTAAAATGGACGATTTTATAACGGATTATGCACATAACCAGTTAAGTAAGTGAAATACAAACAATTATCTGACGATTTTTCTATTCGGACACATGTTATATATAATATCTGCCATTTTGCCTGAAAACTATACAAAACATATATTTTCTGTGTTCATGAATTTAAATCAAATAAAACTGAAATTAAAAAGGGGTAAAATATCTTAAATAACAAAATCAAGTAGTAAAATTTAAGTCTTCTAAATATATAAAATTACTTGTCCTGACAGACTGACTGAGTCACTGATTCATAATCTCCCAGAGCAAACCGCTGAACCTAAAGAGGTGAAATTTGGTACACAGTTAGGGTACGTCATGGAAACGCAGAATAAGAAGGGATTTTTCGAAATTCCAAAGCGGGGGGAGAGGGAGAGCATTAAGGTTTCACTGGAAGTACGGCTTCTACTGTACTATTTTAGATGCGATTTTATGTTTTTAACTGCGTTTAGTCTTCATTAAGTACTTAGTTGTATTAAATTGATAACATTTCACACATTTATGTATGAAATGTTATCAAATGTTATAAATGTTTTCATATATTTCGATTTTTTAACCAAATGTTCGAACCGAAATTTGAATTTGTTATTGCACATTGGTTCGACTATAGAACGATTGTAAACGTTCTAGAAAATTGATCAAATTGATAATAGTTCGTTTGATTTTGAGCAATTCTCATCATTTTCAGCAGTAGGTTTTATATAACAATTACTATGGTTGTTAAATTACTGAATATAAATGGGGTTTGCTTGCAAAACCTCCGCGGGCAAAGTCGCGGGAAACAGCTAGTACTAATATTACAAAGAGGTAATGTTTGTAAGTATGTATGTATGTAAGTTTGTTTGCAGCAGGTAAACTCCGTAACTACTCATCCGATTTCAAAAATTTTTCCACCAATATTTAGAATGGAACCTCAGGGTGAACATAGGCTGTATATTATTCCATTAAACATTCATATAAATTAAAATAAATAATCTAGGTTAAGACTTTTATGTCCAACAGACGGTGTTACCAGTACGACCCCCTAAGTTTATTTTTCTATGAGGCATTACGCTTTTCTTTGAAAATGAAAGTAAGCAGATTATCTTCTATCTATCTATAGAAATAGAAATGTAATGTTCGTTTGTTCCTACCGATTCCTTTGAAATTTTGACACAACGCTGCATTCGAATACGCACGTGATTTTATATAATATACGTGTCGAAGTTCCCCCCAATGAAAGGAGATGGTTAGGTTTAACGCTTACCATAAAGAACTCCGATTTATACTATTATAGATGCGGTTTTTTGCGTTTTAATAGGGTACGTCAACAGAATGTACACTAAGAAGAAATTTTTCGAAAAATTCCCCCCCCCACGGAGAAGTGTTATAAATTTATAATAGATACATTTTGAGCCACAACAACGCATGACGGGTCTGCTAGTTTTATTATAAACAGATAAATGGTTACTTTTGTGTAATTTTTCAAACGGTCGTTAAATTGCAAAGTAAGTAATTAATTTAAAATAAATTGAAAAATCAAGATATTACCTTTCCTGATCCAACATGACCAACAACAAGTAATAATTCTCCAGGCTGCATATTTAAAGTTATCCCATTTAACGTTGGTTCGGTCCCCTTTTAAAACAACAAACAAGCAAAAGTAATCTTAGACGTTATAAATCAAATATAATTATATACTAATAATTAAATCATGATAGATGTTATCAAATTTAAAATAAATTACTTTATTTTTTTTTAAATGAATTATTTGTACAGTATAAATCGTACGTCAATTGAATGTCTCGTACATATTAATAATCTGACACCCTGTAAAATGAAGTCGATAAACTAGAATTTTTCGGTCACCGTTTAGTGAAGTTTTTTTGTGTTATGTGAGTTGTAACATCAAGTTGAGAATATCACGTGACAGAATTTTCTTCAGTGAGAACATTCTCTGAAGTTGTTTGTGACACCTGACACTTCCAACAAATTCAAATTACTGGTAATATAATGCAATACTAGACAACGAAAATATTATTATAAAGAAATTCGAATTATTTTGTCAGATATTGCAATTACGATTCAAAATGGACTTGCTATACATATCCGAATCTAAAAGACAACTTATATTGTTGTCTGATTATGCTGATGGTCAGAGTTTGTGAACAATGATTCACCATCGAATTCATGCTCAGTACAACTACTGCATATGACTAACTTTGAAAGAAGACTTATCAGACTAAAAGAGGGTAACTGGACAAATCGACATATTGCCGATCATTTGGGACGTAGTGACGCCGTAATTAGACAATGCTCTTATGCATGACTAACTGCGGAGAAAAGCGGACAACGGCTCTTCTAGAGAGGCGATAGAATAGAACGACAGACGATAGCACTATTATTCGAGCAGCTCTAACAGCACCAAAGTCATCACTATCGATTATATACAGTCGTTTGCAAAAGTTTAAGACCACACATAAAAAACCAGATCTAATGGAATTTTATTGCTGGATCTTTTTGGTGATCGTACAAAAAGTTTTTTATCACATGGTTATTATGTGAAGAGGTATTTCTCAGGTGACCACTCCTTATTCGGTCAATGAATTCTCGACATTTCTTAAAATTTACTGATAGCTTCATAAACAGGTGTTTTGCTCGTTTACTCTAGAACTTATTTAATGTTCAGAAAAACCGACTTTATGTAAGGGCAATATTACTCTGTCTTTTTTGCAACAATGAGTGAAGGTTTCTTACCCATTATAATAATTTCAGTACACTCTATGCAAAATCGAGTCAACATCTGCCGATAAACCGCACATATACACATTTATTTATCTGATGCAATCAACACACGAGATGATGTAATAAGCTATGCAAATAATGAAATGTGTAAAATACCGGAAAACAACTAGTGGTCTTAAACTGTTGCAAACGACAATAACATGTGATCAATACTAAAGTGATAATCAAGACTATTCCTATACATTTATACCAACGGAATCTATGCCCACGATATCCAATATGCCAGAGGTCACTGACCCGTAACCATCGTCAATAAAGATTGCAGTGGTGTAGGGTTGGATTACTATGAAATTGTTCTGATTGAAAATGAATCGTATTCAGTGAAGATTCAGTCCCATTCTGATCTGTGTCTTGGAAACCCGCATAGGCGTGTATCGAGATATTCTGGCTATTATGGACTCTGGCTTTTACTTTCGAATACTGCAAGTTAAAATAACAGCTACTTGTTTTTGAGCTATAGGGTTATGGATCGATAGATCGAGGTATCATTCCTATTGATAGCAGAATACTTTAGTAGAAGTACATGGCACCCTCACAACACAGCGATACGTTGACAACATTCCGAGACATGTTTTTTCTCAGCACCCAGGAGAGCATATTGTTCAACAAAGACAATGCTCAACCACACACAGCATGTTATTTAAGTGAATGTCTTGCGATATCTTTTGTTGGCCAGCCAAAATTCCAGATCTCTCTTTTGTTAAGCGTATTTGTAATCTGATCGGACATCGCTTACAACTATCGAGGAATATCGAAAATTTAGCTTTCAACTAAACACTGATTGGAAAAACAATTTTTTCCCATACCATCAGCGATACACCTTTTTGTATATTAATACCATGTCACTTGCTACATTAAATATCAATGCCACGACAATGTCTACATTCCACTTGAGAACATTTAAGAAAGAGAATGGCGGGAAGAGAGAGAAAACTAAACAATAATACACTTATCAAGAAAAGTTAAGTCTCCTTGTCCTTAAAAACTACTTTTTTATTAACAAGTTTTCTCAATTTATATTTTGATAGCTTGCAAATATTTTCCTTTCAGATTCGATTTTCCTGTTTCTGGGTATAGAAGAGTGTATTGCTATTCGCTTTTATTCCGAACGGAAGCGAGCCAGGAGATGGAAGAGGTGACCTTATAGAAGACGGCAAAAAATACACGAAGGAGAAATAGAATGCTCTCCAGGGATGAATTTTATGGGGAGATGGCCCCTATTTAAGCGTTATTTGCAAGGAGAAAACCTAGAAACTTGAAGCTGCCAACCTGTCCTATCGAGGCGCAGAACCCACAACCGAACTTCCAGTGTTTAGGATCAGATCACCTTCACTATGAGACGGTGTCCACTCGGCCACTAGTGGGCAATTCGATTTTTTACTATTTTAAACTAATATCAGAGACCTGGTCAGCAAGCATTTCCACTTGAAATGTTTCAAGCCACAATATTTGGAAAATTTACAATACTGGTTTTTTATATCAGGTCATGTGTACACTTCCTATTGTAGTAAAGTTAATTGCCGTCAAATTAGTTATTGAATTAGAGTTATTTGTAAATTTGACACAATTGTAAACTCAACATAAATTTTACATACAATTCAGAAACAATCAATAAAGGAATATTATGACCATATGTAAATAGGTGCAGGATTCTACGGTATATTTTGGTAAAAAATTTCATTAATATTATTTATTTCGTACATTATTATCACAATTAAAATCGCATCATCGATTAATTTAATAAAGTTACTTAAATTTTGTTTTCCCAAACCTTCTTCATTCTTATTTACGAAACAACAATATACAGTAGAGCGTCGTTTGTCCGAAAGTCGGTTATCCGAAAGAATTCCAGTCAGAAAATTTAAATTTTCGCTAGTGCTGTGGCGCTGCAAGTTTGGCTATATCTTGGGCTACTCCAATATTTTTTTGTTGATGTGTGTTTTTTAGCTGGCAGCACTGGCACTTAATTTAGAAGTTACACACGTAAATAAAATCCGGAAAGACTCCACGTGCCCAACTCATCGGTCGAGCGGCATTTCGATACTATCTACCTGTATTTTGTACTGTTATTTACTTATCTACTGGTAAATCAAAATGACTGTTGTTTTCGTTGAAATCCTAATAGATATCGCTAACTTTTTTATTAATTGAAAAAAATATATTAATTCAAACAACAGAACAACCAACGGCGATCAATCATTTTAAGCGAAAATGCTTCTAATTAAGATACATGTACAGTACTGTAAAATTATCGAATTAAACTAATCGCAAAAGTTATTATTATCATTGTAAAACTTAAATTTAAAGCCAAGTCTTACTTTTTTCCATGCAGCTGTGACAGTATCCATGCGTATTTCATTTAAATTATTTTCTTCTTCTGCAGTTTTGTCAGCATTATTCTCTTTTTCATGAAGGAGTAGGAAACCCTAAATTAAAATTCCGAAAATGTTGTTTATATTAATAAATGTTTGTACACGACGAAATACGCGGTTAATGTGTTGAGCTTCCACTCCTAGGATTTAAAATCAACTCGGGGTCATTAAAAAACTAAGTATTTTTTAAAACACGATCTATTTCATTAATGTCTAGCTTTGTGTCGAACTACTCGGATGTCCCAAGCTTTGGTCTGGCTAAAATGTTAATGTATATAACAAAAGATGTCAGAACAAAATGACTAAAAATGATTACAACTTTTGTAAAACAAATAATTATAAAGTGTTTCATAAACGTTCAAATAGCAATATTATAAATTTGTTATTGAAGTATCATTAGTTTACAAACTACTTATTTCCAGATTTTGTTTTAAATAACAATAGTTGTATGACCGATGCATTTCAGTTCTTTTACTACTAAAATTGTTTCATTATACATATGCTACACAGATTTCATAGAATTGAATATATCGTTTTCATCCGCGTCATATATAAACCCGATTTCTCACAGAGAAAGGAAATGCAAAAACATGTGTAAAGCAGGATATAGACATTTATCAGGTTTGAACAACTTTTACTAAATTTATGAACTATACCAAAGAAATACAGCACAATTGAGTTAATTTGTATTGTAAAATTGCTTCTGTCATACATAAAAGAAACATTTTAACAGGTTTTATGAAAATTCATGCAAAAAATTTTTAACTAAATGTAGGATTCGAATACATTTTTAGAAAGTCCTTCTTATGCTAAGCTATTCCGTTATAAACAAAGAGTGTATTGTCAGAATATTAAAAATTAGTTTGCACACTTAATATCATTTTAATACTTATTAACTTCCCATCACGATTACATTGATAAATTTTTATCACTTATTTCCTCCTCATTCCTTAATGACTATGCTGATGATATTAAAATTGCTATTTCCAACCCATAAAAATCTCCGTACGTCGAGGAGTGAATGATCTGGAATAATTTTAAAACAACACTGCATATAACAAAATTAGTCAACAAACACTGCGGCAACTTTTATGGAAAGTCACTTTACTACAGTGGCAAACCACATGGGATCACGATATGCAGCACATAACCCACAGGTTTATTCCGAACTTGGACAAATTTATTAGTATAGACTGGTATTGCACTACCCAAATATTCACCAAGCATGGCAAGTTTGCCAATTACCTTGTCAGGTTCGCAAACAGGACTTTTGTTCTTTGCCCTACATGATATGTTGAAGACGGTCCTGAGCACTATATACAGGGTGGACCAACGAAAACGAAACGGCACAGTTATCGTGTTTGTCCAAGCAAATCGCTTGGAGAGGTCGATTTTATTCTCAAGGGGGATATCTGCAATAAAGTTTTCGCGATTCTGAATACAACAGACAACAAAAATTTTTAAAAACTCATTCATTTTTTATTAATTACACAAATATTTATTTCGGAAAAAAATGAATGAGTTTTTAAAATTTTTTTGTCTGTTGTATTCAGAATCGCAAAAACTTTATTGCAGAAGATGTCCACCTTGGGAATAAAATCGACCTGTCCGAGCGATTTGCTTGGACGAACACGATAACTCTTCCGTTTCGTTTTTGTTGGCCCACCCTGTATATGATTGTACCGCTTTTGAACTCGAAAGAAACGAATTAAGGATACTTATTGAAGAACAGGGTATAGAATGGCCATGCAGTCCATCGGACATCTGGCTAAACAGAGAGATCTACAACAACTTCAAACAATTTGCTAAGCAAATATACTATGTTAACAAAACCAAGATCTACAGCTAACGCTCTGTGTTGGGGCATTATTTCGCCCCCTGAACGTTACAAGGTAACTACTACACACGAAAGAACTGTCATGTGTCTTCTAAATATATATGTTGGTTTTCTTATCAACTATGTATACTTTGTAAATATCTTAAGTGTTTTTATTTTCTGTATACTTCCTACAAGTGTTAATTTTATGTAATTTACCTAATCGAAATGTATTCTAATCTATACTGTCCACCTGTTCCATGGTAATGCTTTATGCGGGGCCAGGGCATGTACAATTAATGTACCAATAAAATATATTGAGTGAGTGAGATGACAACACGCTACTGACAGAAAGATAGGAATATCTAGAGCATTTGCTACTGAAAGTCAAGCATTAAAGTGCAAAAGTAGGGCTGCTTGTTACCTACAAGAAGACCAAAATAATGATAACTGGAAATAATGCGAAAGTCAAAATTGTGACCAACACTGAAGAAATCGAGGTTGTGAAAGAATTTATATTTCTCGGGTCCAAAATCGACCGTAATGACGATTGCATTTCTGAAATCAGTCCTACATAGTTCTTGGACAACTCTCGATAATAAGCATAAACAGCTTTTGAAAGAGCAAAAATATCTTCCAAATTAAATGCAAATTAGTAAACTCGATTATTTTTCCTATGGCCATATATGACTGTGAAACGTGGACTGTAAAGAAAGAGGACAAAAGAAAGATAGACGATTTTTAACTGTGGTATTGGAAACATTATTTGTATTATGGATAGCGGGATCAGAACATGTATGTATTATACATTAATAAAAGTTAATGAAAGAACGAATGTAGTGTTAGATACAGCTTTGGCGCATCCCATGTTCAGCGAGGATTACCAACAAAATTGTCTTAGACAGCGTCTAATCGAAAATCTAATGAAATCCCAGATCATTATTCATTCATTCATTTTAATTTATTAAGTACAATATTATGTACATTTCCTGGCCCCGCTGTACAGCATTACCAGGAAAAATTTTACAATAAGCGAATATATAGTATACTTAAGATTGACATAATATCATAAAATAATAATAAGATAGACTTAAAACTAAAATAACGAAAAAAAACAAATATTAAAATAAACAGCAAAGTTTACAAACATATAAATTACACATTTACTAGATACGAGGTACATAAAAAGACACAACTGTCCTATGTCTATATTAAGTCGACATAAAAAAAATAGCGTTGAATGTCTGATGAGGTATGTGTTCCTGTTGGTTTTCGGTATTTCTTCTTTAATCAGAAAACTTCCCGGTCGTTGAAAATACAAGTGGAAGCCAGGAATCCGACGAAAAGTAAAAGGAAAAGTAGTCGATGATTGGACCACAGGAAGGTAGAATCATGTAGCTGTGGAATATCGACTGGAATGGCAGAATCATATTTGGTCCCAGTTGTGTAATAACATGAGGAAAACTGTGCACAGTGCATATTTAGGAAGTTATTAATTTAATTAAAGTGAGCGTTTCCTGTAAAGTTCCAGGGAGCTTCACCGACCATACTACCTACCGACCTACCGACTAAACAGATGGGATCATGGTCTATAATGCACAAATGAAATAACGCTGTAATAGGTAAACACCGCACAAACACTTGCAGTATCATTAAATATAGATGAGTGGGCCCTGTAAAGTTTCAGGGAGATTCATTAGCCATGTACAGAACAGATAGAATCACAGCCTATAATGCTCAAATGAAATAACACTATATGACAGGCACAACACAAATACTTGGAATGACACTAAGCACAGGTGTATGATGTATTTTTTTTTTTTTTTTTTTTTTTTTTTTTTTTTTTTTTTTTTTTTTTTTTTTTTTTTTTTTTTTNTTTTTTTTTTTTTTTTTTTTTTTTTTTTTTTTTTTTTGTAGAATAGGTGAAAGCACATCATAGTAGCATGAACTCAAGTGGACCCAGTGTGGGCAAATCCAGTATGAAAACGCCGAATACTACACTTCTTTATTGAATTGGACAGCATTTGTAGTTCTTAATCAAAATATTTATGTTAATACAGATAGCCAATATATATAATGCTAAATGTAGGGTATGCAACAGACAGACAAAACAAACTAAAAGTGTTCAGAGATGTTGCCCCTGAATACAAAACAGATCATTCCAGATAGCACTAGCATATAAGCAATAGTGTTACAACCGAGAATTCACAGATGTATTAAAATAAACGAAAAGAAAGAACGTCCCAAAGATACATTTGCATATATTAAGAATTTTAGAACTCCATGAATTACAAAGAAAATTAATTAACCTATTCCTATCATTAGTTATAAATGTAATGATGGGTAAATTGATTAATACTTTTGGCCAAACTTTTAAAGGCTTTAAAAACCTCAATATTCAACCAAATATCATTTAATTGACAGAGCCAATTAATATTTTTTTCATTTAAAAAAAGTTGAAGTTCCAATCTTTCATATTCGAAGTTAACACAATCAAAGAAATAGTGCCTAGAACCATCCGTAACAAGGCATGTGGGACAGTAATTTGTGGGCCTATTAGTAAATCTATTAATTAAGATAAGATGCAAATTTACCATGATTTGTAAATATCTGGGAAGTGAAATAGTCAGGTTCAAACCACCAAATTTTGAAAAATTGTTGTAGATTCGGTATAAATTCGTGTGTGATGTGCTCGCTTATGGAGTTCCAGATCATTTGCCAGGTATTGAGGGTATCCTACCAAAGAATTCTTTTTACAGAGCCCTCACTTAATTTATTATAGATAATAGGAATAGTGTTATCAGTAGCTGCCAACTTGGCCAGTTGATCATCCCTTTTGTTACCAATCAGCCCCTGATGGGCTCTAATTCAAGTAATAATGAAGTTAGAATTAGAGTGTCTTATTAGGTTGCAAATGTCTTCTGCTGTTGGATGCAACTTTGTGCTGTTGATCTGGCTGTTAGCTGACAATGAATCCGATATATATCCGAAATATGAGTAGTTGTATTTATATAATTTGCATGGACCCAATCAATACACATTTTAATTGCAATTAATTCAGCTTGAAATACGGTACAGTAGTTATCCAAACGAAAAATTTTATTATATAATTCGTGAATATTGCTGTTATATACTACAAAACTACAGCCAATCGAATCGTTAATTTTCGAACCGTCAGTGAATATATGGAGTTGAGTCTGTTGGATAAAAGTAGATAATCCAATTATAAAATTTTCGGGTAAAGGGGTATCACGAAAAGGAACATCCCATTTTACATCATTAGTTGTTATTAAGCGTGTCCTAGTCTGAACTGGTTAGCCCTATTTAAGTCTTAAAAGTTTTCTCCTCTGTGAAATATTCAAGTCAATCGGTGGTTTCTTAGCCAGTACTTGAATACTTGAGTTACTAGCTGTTCTAAAGGCTTTGGTTATAAGTAATAGAGCTTTTCTTTGCGATGAAATCAGCTTTCTCTTAATATGGCTCTTATTGATGGCCCAACTCCAGGTGCCACACGCTTAAGTAATAATAGGAATGTATAGACCATCATATATGATTGACAATGCACCAGAAGAAAGACCCCAACTTTTTTTGTTAACCTGGGTGTAAGATTGTAGTACGAAGCCGGTGCGATCAGTAATATATTTGATGTGCATATCCGAAGACGAGCGAAAATCAATCATCACGCCCAAATATTTTAAGGTTTTATTCACTTTGATGATGTTGTTATTCATCTTTAAGTGTGGAGGTCGTAGATATAAGTTAAATTTTCCTGCTTTATTAAATACTATACCCTTTGTCTTTTGAGGATTAAATTTAAGTTTATGCTCCATGCCCCAATTATAAATATTCGCAAGCATCTTATTGCCTTTGAGTTCTAAATCAGCTCTTGATTTCCCCTCCAGTAGCATCATCACATCATCTGCATAAGAAAATAACTATGTCTGCCCGAAATTTCCTCGAAGAAAAGCATCAAAAGAGACGTTCCATAGTAGAGGTCCGCAAACAGACCCCTGAGGACTACCTCTAGTAATATTTTTAGTGATCTCATGCTGACCACATTGTAAAATCGCTGTTCGTTCACGTAAATAATCTTGCAAAAGTAATATGACGTTACGGGGACAATAAAAATTGCGCAGTTGATGCATTATAAACGGCCATCATGTGCTATTAAAGGCTTTAGATATATCTAAACATATTCCCAAAACATATTTGTTTTCCTGTAAATGTTGTTGGGAAAAGTGAGTCTGGACCGCGACCAGGTAAGTTGGGTTTCTCTCTTGCTCCAGTGTATGTATTTCTTCAAGTTTCTAGTGTTAAGCCTAATATTAGGCCTAGATAGCTATCTCTAGTGTTAGCAGATAGGGAAATAGGCTTAGTGGCTCGTTAGGCTTAGGGTAGCTAAGCCTAACATTTTTGCAAATTTATTTGCCAAAGTTTTGGATTCTGTAGTTAGCCATCTTGGCTTCCCCAGCTAAGAAGACTTCTGGAGTCAGTTACCACCATCTTGGATTACGTGTAAGTGTTGTGTTGTGTGTGTGGTGCCTCATCTATCCGTTGCATTGTGGGACATGCTGCAGTAGCAGACTTGTCCCCAGTCCAGCCTTGGATACACCGGCCAAACTAACTTGGCCTCCCTGTTGCCACTAGCCACCCTTATAGACCAGTGTATCAAGTGTCGTCGGTGTCATCAGAGTTCAACCCCAACCGGGAGCGAACTATTGGATTACCATTGACTGGACTCTACTAAGATTAGTAGGTGGACATTCCGCACAGCATTACACAAGGGGACTTGCGTAAGTACTCCCATTTGTATATTTCGAAGTCATTACGGATAAACTTGTCGCGGGCAACACCCATATATCTTCGACTGTCTTTGGAGGGTAGCGCCAACTAATTACCTGTAGCGTCGGTCGGGTTCTCACTACTCTGTAGCGTGGTTTTGCTTTTTTTTCTTTTTTTTACTTCTGCTTCTGTGCGGCTTTGGTTACTATGGATCAAACAATATCTCAGGAGTCGCAACTCCAGGACAATCCAGTTGTTGCTGTCCAATCGCTGGAAGACAGCATCCTACAGGAAGCCAGCAAACACCTAAAACGGCTCATGGACCTCCTTCCGGCTAAATATTGAATATAAGCCATCCCTAAACACAGAAGAACGGAAAAAAGTCAAAGAGCTGGCTGTCCAACTGCATTGTTGTGTCAGCCAAATATACGGAGTGCTTCGGGAAGTAAAATTCAATCGCGCAACCCAGCCGGCCGTGACTCCTGCTGCAACCGAGAAAACTTACGCCCAGGCTGCCAGTGTTAACATTGGCACTAGGCATAGCCAAGCAACAAAAACGATAAACGCTTCTCTCCGAACAAAAGTTCAGTCCGAAGGGGCAGAAGGTACACATGCTGTCCTCCTGTACCCTAAAGCCTCTAGTGAAGAGGAACAACCAAATATGGAGGAAATAACCACCAAAATAATAGAGGAAGGCTGACCGGAGAGACTGCAAATTACTCTGAAAGCAATTCGTAAGGTAAGAGCTAACGGGGTGTGCGTACGGGTCGGAATCGAGCAGGATGGCAAGAAGTTGAAAGAAGGCATCGACGCTATCCCTGAAATTCAAAAAGCAGTAAGCTGCAAATTATCTGAGAGGAGAAGACCGAGGGTCATTTTACTAAATGTCCCGAATTACATCAAAGAGAATGAGATAATAAGGATAATGGTGGAGCAAAACAAAATATGGGGGAGCAGCGACCAAGAAGAAATCATAGAAACGAGTAGAATTAGTACCATCCTAAGCCGGGGCAGATTAAAGGAGAACTGCAGAAACGTTGTTCTCTCTGTAACCCCAGATACAAGGAATACCCTCATATGTAATCGTCACATTTCAATGTCATGGTCAACGATTTATGTAGATGACTTCATACCAGTAATCCGCTGTTTTCAATGCTGCGGATCGATCATTTTGCTCGAGACTGCTCCGCCGACCTGAGATGCAGCCACTGTGCTAAAAAACACCCATTCAAGGAGTGCGATCGCCGACATAAATCGCCGAGTTGCATAAACTGTAAACAAGTCAACGGGAGCCTCCCAGAAGGAAAGAAACACTCCGAACACCACATCGCTTTCAGCACCAATTGTCCTATTCTACAAAATAGAAAGCAACAAATGATAAACCGCACCAATTATGACCTGTAATCTCCAAGTAAACACAACTCAGAAAACACACTCAAATAGCAACCAGCATAGCAAAGGAATATCTAGAAACAACAGCCAAAGGACCACCGTCAAAATTCTCCAATTAAACGCCCAAAAATGTAAAGCGGCTTGTTCCCTACTGATCAAGACATCGAGCGATACGGAGAGCGACATAATTACCATACAGGAGCCATACACGATCGAAAACAGAATAGTTCGCTTTGGAAAATGGCAAATCCTTACGGGCCATACTTCCTCCAGGCCGAAATGTGGCATTATTGTCTGCAATCCCGATCTGGATATCGCTCTAATTCAACATCTCTGCTCGGTAAGGGTATGTGTTGCAATCATGCACCAGCCAAGCCCCATTTATAAGTGTTTATTTTGCAGCAGACGAAAACGATGAAGAATCTGTAAGTGAGTTATCGAACGTTATCGAGAAAATAAAAAGCAACAACATCATTATTCTGGGTGACCTTAATACCAAATTGGCAATCTGGTACCATAATCAAAGGACAAGAGAGGCAGGCTGATTGCCGACCTGATGGACAGCCGCGATTTGGTTTCCACCAATATGACGACCCATTCAACATTCCACACTCTGCATGAGGAAGGTTGGACAGACGTCTGCATAGCTACCAAAGGATAACAAACTGTGAGACTCTTCTGATCCCCTCGGCCAGCGACCACCGTTACATTGCTACAGAACTATCAAACATAACAACCTCCTTAAATATGAACAGGCACCTTGCCAAAAGGACTAACTGGAAGCTTCTCTGGAAGCTCTTTGGGCAACAGTGGAGATCCATCCAATTCAGGCTGATAAATTCACAGGATGACCTGGATAATTACGCCGATGGAATAACTAAAGCTATCCAATTGGCCACAAAACAAGCAACCACAACAAAAAGTAGTAAGAAAAAAGAAACTTACTGGTGGACAGAAGAGCTCACTGAACTAAAAAAGAAGACCAACAAGCTCATGAAAAAACTGTACAGAACGAAAAGCGACCAAGAGAAAAACACAATCAGGAGGAACTACAGACTGGCCATCAAAACATACAAGAAACAAATAAATAGAATAAGAACCAAGGCCTGGAAAACCTTCTGCAGTAGAAAAAACAAAAACGGCCCGTAAGATATCCCATACTACCTGCTTTATAAAAGACGAAATAAGGTAAATCTCCAAGATATCCTCCATTTAAATTCAACCAACAACGACATCATCTCAGATATTACGGACAACGTAACAGACAGCTTAAACTTCTACTTCCCGAACGACAGTAACGAGGACGATACTTCAATCCACAATACCTACCGAATGGAATGCGGTGTTCTTCCGAACAAAAATAAAGACAAAATGTTCCCCTTCTGGGAGTTAAAAAAGCTATTTTTTCTCTGCACAACAGGAAATCCCCAGGTCCCGACGGGATAACGCCTGAAATGGCCAAGGAGGTTTTTAAAGAAATCCCGATTGCCCTGGTCCATTTATTTAATGTCTGCCTGGAGAAGGGACTTTTCCCGACAAAATGGAAGGAGGGTAATATTAAACTAGTACTTAAAGAAACCATCCCAACGAAACCAAATTATTACAGGCCTATAAGCCTCCTACCCGTATTAGGGAAAGCGCTTGATGGCTTACTTATAAACAGGATAAATTGACACATCCAAAGCCTCGGTATCCAAAGCCCAAACCAGTACGGTTTTAGGCGTGGGAGATCCTCTACAGAGGCGGTACTAAAGGTGAAGACATTCATCCACAAAGCCTGGGACTGCAACAATCACGCCCTCCTCGTGAGTATAGACTACAGAAAGGCTTTTGACCATCTGTGGTGGCTGAGCGTTCTTTACAATCTCAAGAACGCCAAGTACCCGTTAAACATCTTAGATCTCACGAAAGGCTATCTTAAAAATAGAAGTTTCACTTTCCAATCGAATACTATAACCATCCGGAAAGACATCAATAGGGGTTGCCCTCAGGGCTCAAGGTGCGGGCCCGGCCTGTGGAATCTTGTTTTCGACGACCTCTTGAACTCATTCAGTAATACAGAGAGAGCTTCCATCCAGGCCTTCGCAGACGACCTTCTGCTTATGGTCGCCCATAACAACAGCGACAGGCTGGCCAAGATCACCAACAACCACTTAAACACCATCTATGAGTGGAATGCAAGGAACAAACTCCGAATTAATTTCGAGAAGTGCAGGGCTTTAGTTTGCACAAGACGCAACAAGAGGAGTAGATTGCAATGGGCGCCATGCATCTACATTGCTTCTAACAAGGTTAAAGTTGTAAGCGAACTAAAGTACTTGAGTGTGTACTTGGACAAGAAGCTTAACTGGCACTTCCACATAAAGCAACTATGCCAGCAAATGATACGAAAGGCCAACGCTCTCAAATGGATCACGGGCAATTACTGGGGGCTCAACTACAAGAATACCAAACTCATCTATAAAGCCGCCATGGAACCGGCCCTCCTATACGCCGTCCCGGTCTGGTATGAGGCCGTTTATAATACTCACATTAGGAAGCAGCTTCTCTCCATCCAAAGAAGATTTGCCATTCAAATCTGCAGATCCTATCGGACGGCCTCAACCAGTGCTCTCCTGGTTCTGGCCGACATCACTCCTATCCATATCCAGGCAAAAACCACGGCCTGGTTCTGACCAGAGGACAGTTTCCCTGGCTTGACGAAACAAGATACTATAATTAGATCAACGAGAAGGCCACCAAGAGCATGAGAAACATTACTAATGACGCCAAAAACTATGGCCTGGACGGGATTAACACCAATAAAACCGTTCTAAACCACCCCCACACTGAGAGTAATTATACAGTTATAATGGACGAGGATAATCACATAAAGGTAGAATGGAATATATACACGGATGGCTCTATAAGTACGGAATGCGCAGGAGCAGGGGTGGTTATCATGGATAGTAACCACAAAACTCGTTACCAAGCGTACCTTAAAATGGCTGCCCACTGCACCAATGTTCAGGCCGAGCTCTGGGCACTTTTCAAAGCCATCACCCACATCAATGACAACTGCCACAAATACAAGGGTAACATATGCATCCACACTGACAGCAGGACTGCCCTCAATATTTTAAACAACAACAAAGATTACACGGGCCTTTCAGTGGACTTGATTACAGAAGCTAATAATCTGGGAAAAAATAAAAAAACTCTACTTTAAATGGGTACGGGCCCATCAGGGACACGCCGGAAATGAACAGGCCGACAAGCTTGCCAAGAAAGCGTGCACCCTTAGTAAAAACCTCTTTTACGAGAAGCTACCACACTTGTGGGTTAAAACGCAGCTTGCTAACGTTGCCCTGCAGGACTGGCAATCAGAGTGGGATAATGACGACACGGGGAGAAAGACATACGCCTATATTCCTTCAATTGCTCATCGCAGAAAAGCCAGCCATTACACCCCGAATGCTGAAACAACCCAGATCCTCACAGGACACGGTAATTTTGCAGGTTATCTCTTCCGGTTCGGCAAGGCAGACAATACATGCGACTGCGACAACGTCAGTGAGTCTACGGTCTAACACTTCCTTTACGATTGCGCTAAATATGACGATAAAAGGCTTCATTTCACGGGTAAATGCCTAGCGGAAGGACAAAACTGGCCTCCAAAGCCCTCTGAAGTCTTTAGCAACAGCAAACTCTAGAGAAGTTTATCGGACTATGTACACAATACGGCTGCCCTCAACGCCAGCAGCTTCAGCAACAACAACCCATCCTAACCTCCATCAGGTCGCCGCTGGACTTCCCTGTATTAGACAATCGATCTGTCACCACCTCAAATATAAGGCAGTTAAGTGCCTATACACATTATATTGTAAATACTAGTATTCTCTGTTTTTTTATCATTGTAACCCATCATTTATATCTTTGTTACTACTAACTGATCATTGTAAACACGCGACCCTAATTCTATGTTTCAATCATTGCTTTGTAACCCTAATGTATACTGTTTAACTAATCAATAAATGCGATGCAGGCGCCATGGTGCCCCCATGCATTCCCTTCACACTTTCCTATCTCCCTTTATCCCTCACTTCATACTTCAACCCTAACCTGACTCCTTCCTTCATTTCAAAAGGGCAAAGTCCGTAACTGAAATACAGACAGCTCTCTCACCTCTTTCACTTGATGTCTTGATGTAAATGTTGTTGGACAAAATTAACCATATTCTTAATGGACTCCTCAGCAGATCTTTGAGGTCGAAAACCAAATTGATTTGCGCTCAGACACCTATTATATTCTATAAAACAAGTAAGCCTATTGGTTATCAGTCGCTCCAAAACCTTCCCAAGTATAGGCAACAAGATTATCGGTGTGACCTCATTTAGAGACCCTGGTTTAGCTATAGGTATAACTTTAGCAATTTTCCATTTTCGTGGAAAAATAGCATGCATAAGACAATTGTTCTACAGTTTACAGAGTTGTTGTGGTATAATGGCCCATAGATTTTTAGCATTTTCTGCGGTAATATTATCCGGACATGGGGCTTTACCTTTCTTAAGATTTAAAAAGGTCAGTCCAATTTCTATACCAGTAAAGGGAGACATGTCGGCTATAACCTCAGTAGTATAAAATTGTGCCCTAATCTGTTTTTGCCAACAAGTGTCATTCTCTGGATCGTCATCTGGGCAAAATGCATCAAGTTTCAATGCTAAAGTTTGAGTTAATGTAGTTGTTTCATCTCCTTCACCACTACATGCAGTCATAATTGTTGTTTTACGTAGTTTATTGCTACACATTTTGGAGATAAATCCCCAAGGGTTTTTTGTTGTTTCAGTGCAAAACTGTCGCCAGCTATTTAATTTTGCTGTTTTTATCGCCTGTTTGTATGTTTTCTGAGCACGCAGATATGCCTCTTTATGCGTATTTCGTATCGCGTCATCTCTACAGCGTTGATAAGTTTTCCTAAGTTTTCTTGTAGTTTGTCTAAGATTATTAATGTCTGGTGTCCACCAAGGGACACGTTTCCGCTTACGTCTAGATTTTGGAATAAATAGAACACATGCCTCAGTTATCACATCGATGTTATAATCAATTTGGTCTCTAACCTCACAAACATTATTCGAGTAAGAATCAATAAGATGATTATCAAAGTAATCTTTCATTTTTATCCAGTCGGCTTTGTTAATGTCGAACTTGGAGCGTGGGGTATATATCGTAGTTGCAACTTCAAGTGAGGCAATTTAATTAAAGGCGATGATTGAGTGTTCAGTCAGTCTATCCTCTTCAATTACTCTTCAATTATGAATGTTAGAATAAAAATTGCAACTGCACAAAGTGACATCTATCCAACTTTCACCTCGATGTGAAGTGAAAGTTGGGAGAGAAAGAGGATTATTCACAATAATCAAATTATTTCGGGCTACAAATTCCTCTATTTGACTACCCCGTCCATCCAATTTGTTACCTACCCATGCAGGAAAATGAGCGTTCCAGTCACCACCAGCAAGTGTCAAGTAGGTATTCTGGAAATCATCAACGATTTGTTGTAATTGTTCAATGAAGGAATTGGTGTTAGCATCACCTGGAAAATATATATTAATCATAATAATTCTCATATTCTTAATCATTATCTCCGCTGTAATAATGTACTGGTTGCTATGTCTGACATGATGCATTATTGATATATCAACGTTTGGAACCAGAGTAATTGCACATGGATAATAATTAGTATTCACTACAATAGGGCAGCAAGTTGGAAAACAAGCAGGATGATTTTTTTCTACAATAGGGCTCTTGTATTAATATAAAATCAAAATCCACCATATTTTTACAGATAAAGGAGGTAGCAAATATGCTCCGCCCTAAATTTATTTGCAAAATACGTAGTCTTGTATAATCATGCAGATCCATAGTCTGTTCTAGAAATAATAACATTTTTAATTCTTTGATTCATTGGGCAAGAGCCATCACGCGCATCATGTTTATGATTTACTGACTTGTCTGAAAAGCAATTACAACAAATTGGCTCTTTCTTACGATTAGGGCATTGATTGAAATGATGATTCTCAGTACAGTGACTGCATGTATGTTCATCCTGTGTACAATCCAATCCTATCTACAATCTATATGTACAACATCTATAACATTGTAAGATCGGATAAAAATCTTCAATTCTACTGCGTGACCATTCAATATTCAGTTTACCGATCCGTATAAGCATTTGTCTAATGCACAGAGAAACCTGCACCACCCAATTTTTATATGAATTGCTTTTTTTACCAGTTGTAAATTTATTATGGAACTGTTCTATAAATTCATTTTCTGTAAATCTTTCATTAATTTCATCATTTTGTTAATAAATAAATTTAGGAAGATTCTCTTTAGAGATATCAGAATGGACTGAATATAGAATAATGTATGGCCATCTTTTTGGTCTTCTAGTTACCAGTTCAGGGAACTGTTCCTGAATTGTGTTTTCTAGTATATCAGTATCTTTGATATCTTTGAGTTCTACTGCAAGTACTCCCTTTCCAATCTTCCTTACCCTTTCGATCCCAATATGCATTTCAGAAGATTTAAGTTTAGTCTGTATAATTTTCTAAACGGTTTCACTGTTGCCACCGGCATTCGTCCTATTATAAATCAATAATACTTCTTTCGAGGAATTCATTTTTGTCTAGCCAATTTACTACCTGAGTATTTATTCGGTTTAACTATATCACTGTATGAAGGGAAAATAGTAGTATTACTAGTCATATTGGTTTCGATATCTATTAAGTTTGTCAGTACAGTCTTCTGTGTGCTGATAATATGTTCACTATTATCAGAATTACAGTAGAGCCTCGATTATCTGACCCCCGATTAACCGACACCTCGGTTAACCGACCATCCTAGTCGGCAAATTTCAAATGTCCGCTAGTGACTTGGCGCTACATTATTTGGCTATGTCTTTGCTACTTTAATATTATTTCTACGTGTTTTAGCTGGCAACACTCATTCGACCATGAAAGGGAGCCAGTATTTAAACGAGGCTTAATTTTCTAATTTTTAACGATACAATAGCAACGATTATCATTTTTTAAAAATTTTTGTTAGGCTTAACATCGATGAAAATTCAACGAGAAGTAGGTTAATAGCGATATACTAATATACTAATTGCATGGGATATAATAATATACTACACTAATTATGAATTTTTTTCATACTTTTCGATTATCCGACTTTTCAATTATCTGACCATCCCCAGTCCCCAATTGAGTCGGATAATCGAGGCTCTACTGTAGTTAATTTTAGAATGTCTTCTTTAGTGGCAAGCATGTCTAGTCTATTTTCTAATTTCTCTAATAGTGAAGAGTATTTTAACGATGTTTCTGCCAAATTAATAACTCCCATAAATTGGTCTATTATGTATTGACTATGTATTGTAAGGATAGTTTCCCAGATGATCAAACACAAGTTGTCCTTTTATAATCATATAATAAGAAATTGAGAAGGCGGTCATCATGAAAATAATTAGCATAAAACAAAGCGAGGCCGACCAAAGATTCGGTGGCTTAACTCAATTGAAAGAAACACTGAATTGTCTATAATTGAAGGAAAATGTGCAAGATAGAAAGGCATGGAAAGCTTTGACCGATAGTCGAATACGACTAAACAAATAGTAAAAAATAGCATTATTATTAATAGTTTATTATATTATTTGTTTTATGTTTTTTATTGCATATGTTATCTAACCGTTGTACGAGAAGAAACACTTATTGTCTAAGAGACATCGCCTACCTTCTTTCAAAGTAAATCTTATAATATAATCGAGATGAATTGATAACAATAATAATAATGACAACTCTCCCGTAGTTACCACCTGGTTTTGCTGGGAGATTCCAGTAACTTTATTGATCCACAGAGCAATTTAGGCTTCAGCACGAGCAACTGGTAGAAATACCCATGCCAGTAACGTATATGGAGTGTAATAAAGCTAAGAGTGACACACCCACATATTCTGAAGATATTTATCATGGTAAGATGTAAGTGTGATGCCGGCTCAGACAGCCGAGGTTAACACGGTTCGCGTTAGGCAGAGGCTCACGTTCGAAAATGGGCCACAGTCTTATTTGATTACTGGTGGCAAAAGCAGCGCCAGCGCAAGCATTATTACTGCAATGCCCTCAACAGATGAGAGGAACCAACCTACCCTGGTATTTCTGTGACAATGCATAAACAGACGACAAAAGCTGGAAAACCATGCCAATGGATGGAATAGACAACAACTCCATAGATTGACACAACAATATCCTCACTTCACTGTCGCCGAACAAAGGAGTGTTGATAAAAAAAAAACAATTATACACAACAACCTTGTCCCACAAGCAACACTTGAACTTATCGTAAAACAGGTTGCTGATCAAATACAACAGACAGAAACATCTAACATTAATGAAAATTACGTAATCTGTCAGGATAATCCAGCAACAAGCACTGATTACAGCACACACACAACGACCACAACTAATGATACTACAGGCACTTCCTGTTCGGATTCTCACAAATATCTTATCAATAAATAATTTATCTATTGATTAAGTATGATATTAAGTGTGAAAGTTAATTTTCAATATTTTTCCAAATAAAGACGTTTGCCATTCGTCAGTGCAACTTGTGCTCAGAAATTGAATAGTAGAAGTCTTCGGATATAATCCGTATAACGTCATAGGGTCAAATAACATTCAGCAAGCTAATGTAAAAATTAAAAAAACTAATTTTTTTACTAATGGAACTGCTAGAGTGTACTTAAAATGTCTGCATATCATTCTGGGGAACCGAACCTAATTAATATTTAATATTTATCGATGAAGTAGGCTAAAACACAGCATGAATAATAACCTTTCCTATCAGGTCATTGATATAATGGCTTGGCCAAACTATAAGCATAAAATGACCTGTTTTATTGCTGAAAGCAGAAACAGAGTTTAAAAAAAAAAAAAAAAAAAACCACAAAAACAAAAATGTAAACAGTAAGTTAGTCTTCAGGTGAGAAATTCTACTCGTGTAGTAGAATTTTTGAGTAAGATTTTAACTTAATTTTTCGAATAATTTCCGTTAATTTTCTTAAATATTGCGTGTTGCTTAGTTAGAAACTTTTGCATACAACGCAAGCTGACATTTTTGTGTAACCTTACTCCCATTGTATACAATTAATTTTATTTCTAGATTATTTATGAAAATTTAGTTTTTTCGAAACTTATTCGAATTTTGCAAATTATTAATTTTTAAAAGTATTCAATTCCAACCATAACTAATTAGAGCAAAGACTTCTACACATGAAAACTTATATCGATTAAAATGCCATCTCAATGTGACATTCGTTAATGTGAGGAAATTAGAACTCATCCTCAAAATACAGTTTTTTATATTATATGGTGAAAATCGAACAAAAACTATTACATTTACAAGTGGAACCTTAATTTCAGGCATTATTCAGGTTAAATTAAATATTTGTATCTAAAACTTTGTGATATTCGCCTGGAACATTTTCGGATTAATATATAATTGACCACAAAATGTTCTATATTTATTAGACTTTTTCTGCTTATGTTGCGAAGTTATTCAACTTTCGTTATTGACAGGTGTGAACATTTGATATTTTCAATTACAATAACATTACTAATTAAATATTGTCATTCTCGAATAATTTTTAAATTAGTATTGCAGTAGTTTAATTTCAAAAGAATAGATATGAAACTGTTTATTACCTGTATCCTCTTCAATGAAACCAATATTTCTGCAACAAAACCCATTGCTTGAGAAAATAAACCAATAATGCCGACAAAAACGTACAGGGAATAAAGCATTGTGACAAACACAATTTTGGCATTTAATTCTCCTCCATTTAATAAAATTGCGACAAATGACAGGAGAATAAATAATTTTGATATAGGATACGACAATATGTGTGATATTCCGCTTACATATAAAAACATTCGAATTGTTTTCATTTCTTTCCTAAAATATAAACAATTAAACAATGATAATCACAGAACTCTGAAAATATTTATTTATAGATTAACACATTAGAATATAGAAATTATATTAAAATCTGTGCTAACCGGAATCGATTATTGTTCAATATTTTTATCCAGTTTGTCAAATTTATATTTCGAACAATGTGTTTTTTTAAACGTGCTTTTCAAACATTTTTTTTATTTTTTTGAAACATTTATTTTATTTAGATTCCGTTTTACACAGGTTTTACTGCATTTAATTGTACTTACAGCCTGGTTTTTTCTATTAATGCAGCATATGGCAATTCCCAGGTGTACATTTTAATTAATTTCATATCAGCAATCATTTCGTTCAACAAATTCAATCTTTCGTCTGCCAAAATAGCTGCTTGTAATCTATTATATAATTGAATTTATAAACATATATTCTGGAAAATTGTATAAAACTAAAATCTGAACAAATAGATTATATTTAATAATAATCTTATATTAAAAGTTAGAACTCCATTTATCAAGTATTAAATATTACAAAAGAGTCGTTTATGCTACTCGAACCCCTTTTTATACTATTTGGATTTTAAAGATTTTCTCACGTAATTAAATTTCATATATGTAAAACCTTTATCAATATTTCTATAATTTCTATGAATTTATTTAGTTTATTGAATTTATTTAGTTCTTGCTGAAAATAGAACAGTTTAAATCGTAATTCTTCGTTTGAAGGGTAGAGTGGAACATAGAAAAGAAATATCTTTTGTACAGGAGTATCTCATACACAAAAAATAATTATATTGTACAAATGTCAAAACTAATATTCATGCAGGGGTAGGTCTGAAAAATTTAAAACGATCGCTACAGTGTCGCTAGTTTTAAATGTTTTTCGCCATTTGATATTGCTTATTGTCATCAATTTTCCTTCCTGATTGATGTAGGTGCTTGCAATCTTATATCAGTTTTGCGTCTGGAAAGCACAAGTATCGTTAACTGTCACATACAAGGATAGAGCCAGTAATTCTTGTCTTCGATTCGAACGAAACTTGGTGAGCACGTAGCCTTAAACCAAACAGTCCCTATTCCAAATAACAGGATGCACTTTTCAAACATTTCCAAAAATGTGGCCTCTGAAAATTAGTTGTTTAACTTAAAGAATTTGGAAGTTTAATATTCAGGACCGGCCACGTAAAAGGCATCGTTCTGGAACAAGTCGATTTTGGTTCGAACCTACTGAATCTATTTTAATTTTTTTACCTGTGGCATTATTTTATTATTTTACGGAATAATTAACATTATTATTACTATTATTGTCCCTCGTAATTATAATTTATAAAACATAAAATTAAAGATTTTAATGTTATTTCTTGCTTACGAAAAACACGCCTTTCTAAATTTTCGCATAACATTATTAAATAAAACATTCTGCGTGCCTATTTTCAAATACAGTGGTAATGCGATACTCGAAGTGTAACAAAGATGAGCGCGTAAGAATATTGATCATAATATTAACAATTTAAAGAACAAAACGATGCGACTATGCTTCACCGTTCTCTTACCACTTGTCTTTTTCGTCCACTTCAACTAACGTTGAAAGCTTATTCGCTTGTAAGAAATAAAAATAATTTTTTAATAAATAATTACTAATAACACATATTATCGCAATGTTTAGATAGTATTTCACAGGTTTTGTGTTTTTTTTTTATTTGTCGAAACCCTGTCTTCTTCTTGTTGTTTTGACTGGTTCAATGAATCTAAGCATTAAAATTAAAAAAAAACTTGCTACATCTATTAAAATAGAATGTTTATACAGTCGCAGGCGAGGCTATGTCCGGCACTGTGGGAGTGAGACGTTACAAGTTACAAGTCATGCGGGAAAAGTCGTCAAGTCAGGAGGGAAGGAAAGGGGAATAGAAAGTACGGAACGTGCCTGTATACACAAGATACAACCTGTCTATGCAACAGACTGAAGAGGGAGGAAAGCCCAAAACGCGTATCTGTATGGAATAAAAGTGGATGATGAAATTATTTGCCAAGTGTCAATAAACTCAACAAGTCATGACAAAGGTTCAGTCAAAATTTTTGTTTTAGTCTACTGAAAAAGATCGAAATGAAAAAACTCATCTCAAAAATTTGTGTTGCAGATATACTTCTTATGGTCAAACTGTTGTCTCTCATACGATCTTTTATACATTTCTTACTAATTCTATACAATCTTTTCTGTTTATTCGTTTTTTGTTTTGTCTTTGTCATTACGTGAAAGGATGCGCATCGTGGGTTCTCTCTTAAACTAGTGTGAGTTAATCTTACATAAGTTAGAAAAATATGTCCTTAGCCAGTGGCGTAGCATGGCTGTCAGCCGCCCGGGAAGGAGGAAAATTTCGCCCCCCTTATTTAAGTATTTCAATTTGAAAGACTAAAATTCAATTATGTCACAGAATAAGTAATGAAAAATTTCGTGCTAGTGTTGCCACTTTTTAAAATTGCTGATCCGGATGGCAGGTGAGGTTTGTTCGAACAGAAATTCCTAACGCATGCGTATGTCATTTTGCAATGCGAAGAATAATAATCAGTACATGCTGGTTCTAAATCAGTTATAGTTAGCGACTAGGGAGACTTGGATAAGAGTAACGCAATGACCTAGTTCTATTGGATCGATATTGAAGGTGTATATATATAAATAAATCGTACAAGCAAAAAAAAAAGTTCGACAGGTTGCGCACGATATCCCCGGACTGCGAGGCGATTCCCAGACTGTCCGGATAGTAACACTATTTCGTGCTCATTTTAATCGGTCCGAATCGTAGTTGCACGAAAATATGAAACAATATGGTTCAAATTCTTACAATATATTATTATTATTTATTGTGAAATTTTACCGCCCCGTAAAACGTAATTTTGCCTCCCCTTAAAAAGTGCCGCTTCGGGCTGCACTTTTTTTTAGGGGGAGTCTGCGCTACGCTACTATTCTTAGTTCAATCGTGAATTACATCCATATATAAAGGATATGAAAATGAAGTTCAGAAATTAAATAAACATCCAAGGAATTTAATAATTTTTCAGCATGGTCAATGTCATTCCATATACATTAAATTCAAGGCCTATAAATTTCTTCTGATAGTCGAGATCAGTATGCATAACCTTAGCTATATTTCCATCTCTAATATAAGGTAATATAGCATAGATATTAATTAATAATTAACATTTTATTTATTTTAAATACATCAATTTCACCCTCATTAACTAATGAGATTTAGATAAAGTATGATTTTTTTTTATTTACAGCTACTTTATAATTATATAATTTAGAAAAGTAGTTACCTCAATTTTGAATATAGTTTACTCAAAGCAAATTGTATAGAAACGAAGAGAAATACTACCAAATATCCCATTAAAATTTAGAGTAATAATTACCTCAATTTTGAATATATTTTACTCAAAGCAAATTGTATAGGAACGAAGAGAAATACTACCAAATATCCTATTAAAATAGTCCATCCATAATATTGCCATAACATCAGTATCGAAAAAATGATAAAGAAAGGCGCTGTAAATAGAGATGCAACGGAGAAAACTTTCTGTAATAAATGAAATAATTTCATTAAAATTAACTTAAATTTTAGGATAATTATTTTGGAGATCATAAAGTATATCATTAACATATTAATTAAGTATGCAATAACTAGTTTTATTTTTAAATAGAAGATGATATTTCTGGCACTGACAGTACCTTTACCAAACTCTTGCATAATATGAAAATAACAAATTTTCCGAATTTAACTGTTTTGAAAAACTTCTAGTATTCTAAATTGGGTAAATATTAGTGTATATTTTGTATCCGCCATTTTTTTCATTTCTCTTACGTTTATTTCCACTGTTTCATTACAGAGTAAAAACTACAGTGAGCATGAATACCTCTGCAATGAAAAGTATCAAAAACATTTAAATAAAAAGCAAAATTTAAATTTAACGTAAAAATTTATTTCATTCTTTCAAAATAATAAATTAAATTGGTGCAGACTTAGAAGACGCTCTCTATGAGAGAACACAAGTTTTCCTGCTACCCACGACTAGTCTCTGCACTATAGAGAAAATAACTGCTTCCAGTCTCCAACATGCATAAAGTAAGGGATGAAGCGAATTTAATTTTAACCGAAATTTACTGTTTTTCACATCAGAAAAGTTTTTTCATCATTATGTTACAGTATTTTTTGAAACCTTTTTATTATTTTAACTCTTAATAATATTTAAATACATATTTTTATTTTTAATTATGTGATTCTAATTTTTATTCACCTTTTTATATTATTTATTTATGTGTAAAAGTATATCTTTATATCGCATTATTATTTTTTATATTTGTTATATAATCACTGAAAATGTATGAATTATATTGTATTTTATTTCTGTTTTTCATTTTTATTATTGTAATAATTTAAAATATATTTTTATATTTAAAAATTTATTTGCATTTGACATGTTTTTAAGGTATTTTTAAAGCTAACATACAAATGTCATCTTTCCTGCACGACAGCGCGTCATACAGGAAAGTCACCATTGCAGGTTGCAGCCCCTGTAAAGTTGGTTAACCAGAGGGAAAGCTGCCATTTTGGAACCAATTTGTGCCAAAATAAAACAATCGAAAAAACCACTTTTTTCAATTCAAATGAAGAATTTTTTTAAACAATGATAAATGATGAACTTACAAAAACGAATTTTTTTATAGAATAGTTGTTATATTAAAAAGAATTATAGAATTAGAAAGAAGAGAGACATGAGTAAGCAGAACAATCCCCTTAGAATTAGAAGGAATTAGAGGAACATATGTATTAGTTTCCCCAAACAAAAAGAGTCAAGTTCCTGTTAGGTTATGTAACTACTTCTAAAACAGTAAAAATAAAAAAGGTTAATAAAGTAGGAACATTTTTAGATGCAGTAGAAGATAGCACTCTACCTAATGGTGTAAACAAAGGAGCAACTATGAAATTATCAGAAGCTGAATTTAGCAAACTTTTTGATTGGACAGACTTTAGTAAGAATCATAAGAAGGCGTTACTAGCTTTATTATATAAATGTAGACATGTTTTTGCATTAAATAATTATGATTTATGCTATTGCGACATAGTTAAACATGAGATAAACACAGAAGATGCAACATCAGTATATTAACATCATATAGAATTCCTTATGTAGGGAATAATATTATAGAGCTCTACATTCCCATGGTGCTCTTCACCTTTATTGGTTAAGAAGGTTGATAGTTCCCTAAGATTAGTGGTGGACTATGGAAGGTTAAATAAAATATCAAAGGTAGATCCATATCCAATTCCTTTAGTGCAGGAATCACTTAGCTTGATGGGCGAAGCGAAATATTTATTTACCATGGATACACTTTCAGGGTTCTGGTAATTATAGGTATAAGCGATAAAGAGAAAACAAAATTTTCCACATTTGATAGACACTATCAGTGAAATAAGCTTCCAATGGGTCTCAGATCTAGCCCTGCTATTTTTGAACGCTCGATGGACTTTTTTTACCCAAATTAAAAGGAAAAACATGATTAGTTTACATGGACGACATGTTAACTTTCAGTTCAGACTTTTTTAGTCAATTAAAAAGGTTATATCTTTAATTTAAACGATAAGCTAATGCAGAACTCAAATTAAAATTAAAGAAATGTCACTTTCTACAAAAAAGAAAATCTTTAGAACACAACGTATCAGGCAAAGGTATAAAACCCGATACAGAAAAAATTAAATGCATAATATATTTCCTTAGAGCAGAAAACGAAAGATATGTTAGAGTATTTTTAGGATTAACAGGTTATTACAGGAAACATGTATATTCATATGCATAGAGAGCTGAGCCCTTAACCAGTCTGTTAAAGGAAGACTCCACTTTCGAACAATGCATTCCAGAACAATAGCAAAGCTTCAAAAAATTAAAGGAAATCATCACATCTGGACCTGTACTTAAATGACCATACTTCTCGAAACCTTCTAATGAAGCATTAGGCACGGTACTATCACAGAAAGAGAATGGAAAGAAGAAACCAATAGCTTACACTAGCATATTGTTGAGAAAGACAGAATTGAAGTATAGTGAAACGGAGAAGAAATGTTTAGCCACTGTATGGGGTGTAAGACACTTTAAACCTTATTTGTATGAAAGTTCACTATAATCACGGATCATCATCTACTTCGATCGTTAATTAGTAATAAAGATTCATCCACAATATCAAGATTATCAAGGTGGATCAATTTCCTACAGGAATTTGACTTTGAAGTTNATTACTAAAATTGAAGTTCATAATTTAAGAATTAAATTATAGTGGTAGAAAATAATATAAAAGTATTTATATTATTTATACTCGTACAATTTCAAAACTATTTTCTATAATAATTTGTTTCTGACTTAACGGATATTTTGGTATTATTGACGACAAAAGTTTAAAATCATTGATTTCCTTATTTGTCCGTTATTTTTGTTTGACGGAGAGTTGAATTGTTTGAACCACGTGGCATTAAAAATTTTGTCAAGGTCCTGACGAGAATGTGCAGACAACTGAACGTGTGAAAGAAGACCAGAGTCAAGACCGTTTACACGTGCAACTATCTATGTTGCTGACGTTGACAGACACACACCATTTGTATGTTGTGATTGGATAATTTAAATTAGCAAGCAGTGACACTAGTGAGACTTTATTAAACTAATTTTTTCTCATTTTTTTCGTTAGGGCGGGAAATATTAAATTGTACCGTAAATGGTACTTAAAATATTATAATGTACTGAGAATGTACTAAAAATCTAAATGTACTTTCAATTTACTGGAAAGGGCAAAATGTACCAGAAAAGTACAAATGTACTAGGAACGGCAACACTGTACTAAAGTAGGAACACTTTTAGATGCAGTAGAAGATAGCACTCTACCTAATGGTGTAAACAAAGGAGCAACTATGAAATTATCAGAAGCTGAATTTAGCAAACTTTTTGATTGGACAGACTTTAGTAAGAATCATAAGAAGGCGTTACTAGCTTTATTATATAAATGTAGACATGTTTTTGCATTAAATAATTATGATTTATGCTATTGCGACATAGTTAAACATGAGATAAACACAGAAGATGCAACATCAATATATTAACATCATATAGAATTCCTTATGTAGGGAATAATATTATAGAGCTCTACATTACCATGGTGCTCTTCACCTTTATTGGTTAAGAAGGTTGATAGTTCCCTAAGATTAGTGGTGGACTATGGAAGGTTAAATAAAATATCAAAGGTAGATCCATATCCAATTCCTTTAGTGCAGGAATCACTTAGCTTGATGGGCGAAGCGAAATATTTATTTACCATGGATACACTTTCAGGGTTCTGGTAATTATAGGTATAAGCGATAAAGAGAAAACAAAATTTTCCACATTTGATGGACACTATCAGTGAAATAAGCTTCCAATGGGTCTCAGATCTAGCCCTGCTATTTTTGAACGCTCGATGGTCTTTTTTTACACAAATTAAAAGGAAAAACATGATTAGTTTACATGGACGACATGTTAACTTTCAGATAAGACTTTTTTAGTCAATTAAAAAGGTTATATCTTTAATTTAAACGATAAGCTAATGCAGAACTCAAATTAAAATTAAAGAAATGTCACTTTCTACAAAAAAGAAAATCTTTAGAACACAACGTATCAGGCAAAGGTATAAAACCCGATACAGAAAAAATTAAATGCATAATATATTTCCTTAGACCAGAAAACGAAAGATATGTTAGAGTATTTTTAGGATTAACAGGTTATTACAGGAAACATGTATATTCATATGCATAGAGAGCTGAGCCCTTAACCAGTCTGTTAAAGGAAGACTCCACTTTCGAACAATGCATTCCAGAACAATAGCAAAGCTTCAAAAAATTAAAGGAAATCATCACATCTGGACCTGTACTTAAATGACCATACTTCTCGAAACCTTCTAATGAAGCATTAGGCACGGTACTATCACAGAAAGAGAATGGAAAGAAGAAACCAATAGCTTACACTAGCATATTGTTGAGAAAGACAGAATTGAAGTATATTGAAACGGAGAAGAAATGTTTAGCCACTGTATGGGGTGTAAGACACTTTAAACCTTATTTGTATGAAAGTTCACTATAATCACGGATCATCATCTACTTCGATCGTTAATTAGTAATAAAGATTCATCCACAATATCAAGATTATCAAGGTGGATCAATTTCCTACAGGAATTTGACTTTGAAGTTATACACAAAGCCAGAACTTCACATCAAAATGACGACGCTTTAAGTTGCATTTTCATTAGACAGGTTAAAGAAGTAGAGCCAATCTTTTCCAAGGCACAAATACAGGACCTACAACAACGTGATGAACGATGGAACCCTATAATTCAAGCTTTAAAAGGTGGACAGACTACAGGGAAAGTAAATAATTTAATTTTAGATGAAGTTTACATCAATGAAGAAAGCAAATTAATCCAGGAAGCAACAAATAAATGACAAACAGAAAATTTGTAACAAATAATCATACCAAAGAGCTTATAGAAAAAAATTTTCTACATTCTTATCATGATAATCTGATAGCTGGATACTTAGCTGAGCAGAAAATGCGTTCAAAAAGAAAAACCATTTTCCTGGCCGGAAATGAAAAAGTAAATTAAACAATACTGTCAAAGTTGTCAAAGTTGTGCTAAATATAGACACAGAGGTTAAAGGTCACAAGAGATTATTTTCCCCACTTACTCGTTTGTTCGAAAAAACAGCGATGGATATTGTAGAACCATTACCACTTAATACAAACGGAAAAAAAATATATTTTAGTATTTGCTGATCACTTTAGTCGTTATGCAAAAGCAGTATCTTTATTAGATGTTATTAGTGATACAATAGCTAAATCGTTCGTCACAAATATAATTTTGCATCATTCTACTCCAACACAATTATTAACGAATACAGGACCTAATCTAGTTTCAAAGATGTTTAAGGAAGTATATGATTTGTTACAGATAAATAGGTTACTTACGACCGCTTATCATCCTGCATGTAATGGAATTGTTCACACTTTAGATATACCTTCTACTCCTACTTCAAAGAAACCAAAGTTATTATCACTTGATACAACAGTTACAGTAGATCCTTGGAACAAATTTATTTTAACAGAAATATCTCAACAATCAAGGCTAAAATCCGACTTCCGAAAAAGAAAATCCGAAAAAGAATTCAAAAGCAAGGACGACAAGGAAACCGAACCCTCTATAGCAGAAGAAGACAAAGACTAAACCCCCTTGCCCTCCTATAGGTGAATTATAATACGTACACGAAATATACAGGTTTACGAGTGTGCAGTAAATGTATTATTGTTTAGAAAATTATTTAAACTTACGTTCTGGAATTTGCCGACGTCATTAGCTAGAAGATTTACCATTTGTCCCACATTTGATTTTTCCAGAGAAGAAGAACTTAACCTAATTGCCTGCATATAAAGGTTTCATATAAAATAAATATTTTCCAAAAAGTATATAAGATATTAATTATCATTTAAAAAATACGAGTATAATTATTAGTAAATTAAAAAAAAAACTAATAAATGTGAATTTTCTAATACCTGTTCATTCACGCAATTTGACAAAATGAATTTTATTAGGCAAGAATGTATTTAAATAATGAATTAAATTTAGAAGTTGATATATTTTTTATTGATATGTTTGTTTCTATAAATTTGGATTTTTAAAATAACTCAACTTTTAGCACTCAAAACAATTTTTATTGTTAAAAATAATTGTTATAAAATTAAATTAATTTCACTCAGTACTTGTGCTGAGAAATTTGTTCCTCATTCGTTGTATGTCTAAGGCAAATGTATTTCAAGAACTTTTTACAATATTTTATGTATTTTCTGTTATTTATTCTTCAACATAAAAAGAATCTCCTTTTTTTAGGAATACATTTAATAGCATTCCTTGTCGCTCTTCCTTCTGATTCCGTTTGAACTGTTCCTCTTGAAACTGCTCTCACTTGATTGCATTTAAAGCCAAATAACTGCAATTCCTCAAATCAAAATAATATAATACTCACACAGGAGCAACAATTCATCGAGCAGCATAAGATATTTTTTTGTAGGAACCACAATAATTACTGAATTTTTGTCAAATATACTCCAAAGTATTCACAAACGGTAGGAAATAAAAGTAAAAGAAAATTCGAATTTCCAAATTCATATTTGTCTATAATATAAATAAAAATTTGAGAGAGGGTCACAAGATGGCCCTTTCATCTGCATGTGACGGTTAAAGCAGGGTGTGTCATAGTTCGCTGTATAGTATTAAATATTTTACAAAATTTCTAATTTCTATTGCTACTTCCGTCCTCCTATTTATTTAAACGCATTGCTTAAACAGAAACTTATTGGTTGAAAAAAACAATGGAATGTTGCTTAATTGATTAATTGCTCTTATTTTCTTTTCCAATGTAAAGTCCGAGAAACATTCTTGTCTTATTAAAAGCACTTTATATATATCTGTTGACAATTGACCATTGTTCAAAACAAAATGAACTTTAGATAATTTAACAGTATAAAAATTTAGCCCTCTTTCCAAAGTAATTTTTCAACTATAATCTTTTACCTCTAAACTAGTTGATTGTTTGCCAAAACGTTTTAAAGTTGTTACATGTCACCAGTCTTCTATTTAAGTTTCAAATAAAATTATATTTTCTTTTGACATAAACAGTCTTCTGCAGTCTTTTAAATAGTATTATATAAAACAATATTCATTTTTATATGACGTTGTAACCTTTTTAAACAACTTCCACAAATCTTTCCCCAAGATGTGACACGCATTATTATACATTTATTTGTTGCATGAGTTTTACCTGGTACAGGATTAACGTCATAAATTAAGTCTAAAGAAAACATCGCTGCTTAAGCCCTACCTTCTACTAGATCATCAGGTGTAAGAGTTCTTTCATACTCATTTGATAGGACATTACCTGATCTAAGAGATAATTAAGATTTAATTTCATATGTGTACTGTACATTGCACGTTTACTTAAAAGTTGTCTGTTAAAAATGCGAAATGATACCAATTAGATAAATGTTAGTAAAACTGGTAAACAATCTGAGCTAATCTCTGTTAAAACATTTAAATTAATTACAACACTAAAATATATACTGTATTTTGTGATACTATCACAAAATCAATTACACTGCCTCCTTTTGTTGAGTGATAGAAAAAATAATTATTTTTTTGTCTCCTCGCAATAAGCTATTTAAACAAACGAGACTTATCTTCACAAAATTTATATAAAATTTTCTTTCTGTCATTCACAATTATATCTTTCGAGGCTCTCGAAAAAGTTTTCCAGTCACCAGTAAAAGTCCTATTCCAGCGTTAAAATTAGGCATGAAACCAAGTTCGTTTCTCGTAGCCGATAGTTTTCTATAAGCAATAACATGTTCTTAAAATCATCATCGAAATAGTTGTCAGGCGAAATATAAAACACTGTTAGTTAAATATTGATTGACTTCTCAATGTCCAATTGTAAAATCAAAACGAATCCTAATTGAAATATAATTTCAACTTAAAAAACCATGTCTAGATAAAACCGACATTCAAGCCACCACTAGGTCTTGCAGGTCCTTCACAGCTATGAGCTACTTGAAGGTAAATTTTATATTTATCAGAGACCATTAATAATTACCGGTGAAGTATGCTATGTTTCTACTAAACAGTATATATTATATTCCGAAAATTAGGAAAGCAATATTTATTATTAAAACTTGCTGTTATAAAAAAATTTTGCATTATCTCTATTATCCGAGTATAAAACATTATATTACTTATAATTCTTTTCAATTAATTATTTATCGTTACAAACGATATTCCTAAAAAAGTAGTTTGTTTTCTGTTTGAAAAATCTCACCTTTAAAATTACAGGCAATCGTCTTATCGTTCATAATTTATTTATTATATCGCAGTTTTACATTAGTAGCTTCTTTTAAGCGCATATTTTGCCATAAAATCTTAGCTTGATTCTGATAATTCTAGTATTTGAAAATTAATTATCATTAACAAATATGTTTTAACCTTTCAATTTAATAATATTTTTATATATTTTTATTTATTTTCAAAATTAAATATTTTATAAATAACCAGTCTTTTTCAATTAGGTTTGAAATTTTCAATTCGATAAGTTCGCTTGATATTCACATCAATAAACTTAAAGTTATCACTAAATAATTTTCGAACCATGCACAGACAATTATCCACTTTATCGTCATTCTGCAAACTCGAAATTACAAAGTTATTTCTTTTTCTTTATCCTCCAGTTTCAAAAACTTTCGAAGTAGGCTAAATTTTTACATAATGCATTTATTTCTGCGTTTGATTTGTTTTTTCTAACACTACCTGTTGCTTTATCAATTTCTCGGACAGGGAGTATGAATTCAAGATTTACTGTAGCAGTGTCTATATTTTCAATACAGGCAATACAATACAAAATATTTTCGATAGTTTTGTTCTATCTGATCTTTTTAAAAGTACCTGTAATTTATTATTTAAAAAGGGTTGTAATTTGAACAAAACTTTAATTCTTTTTTGAACGCTAATTCCATTTTCGGCACTTATCTAAGGAAAGATCACTTCCTCCGTTGACTCACTTCTAACATTTTCCTCGCTTACAATTCGTTTCTTTTTACGTTTTATTGTGATTCTTCCAGGAATAGTGGCCGAAACTTTTCGTTCTCTCAGATGATTTTTCAATTATTTTTCAGAAAAGTAACAGTAATGGGTCAAATTACAAGAAAGCAAAGTATTCAAGCTAACAGCCACGATAATCGGACAGCGCCCTACTTCTTTAACATTTTATGAGGTGTAATTACTTAGTATTTAAAAAAGTAACTAATAAATTAGTAAATTATTATATATTATAGATTATATTATGTTATATTACCAAACGTGCAATTATTTATTGTGACATTATCACAATGATGGGCTACAATTTTTAATCAAATTTCTGATTTATTTCATTTAATATATAATATTTTCATCTTAAATTATTTACGTGTGGTCCTTGTTTATAATACTTTTCTATTTATCAACAGTCATGTGGTCATCGTCTAACTCCTTACAGGTGAAAGCTTTGAGTTAAGACAATGTAACTTCAGAGTTGAAAAGAAAGATTACATAGTTTTAGTTTACTCGGAACCACGTTTTCATAATGTTTTCTCTGTTATCTCTTCTCTAACGAATATCTTTGAGATTAAGTAATAGCAGACAGACAGCAGTGCGAATTCATGAAACTATAATTTCTTCAAACCGAATCTCAATAAAGGATAAAATATTAATTCTTTATAACTATGTCCTTCTCAAACTACTAGAGTAATAAAATAAAAACAAAACCTTTAAATAATAGTAAGAGAATACCGAAAACAGTCGAATTATCGTTAAAGTTCTGTTACTATTTTAAAGTTTTGTTAATTTTTTTAATTGTTTATCATTACAGTACCTAGTATTATTAAATGAACGCAGTCGAACGAATCGTGCTTATTAATGCGTCTTTAAGAAGAAAAACGTCATTTTACAGCTGAATACTAGTGTGAGAGCAGTGAATTACGTAAAGAAAATTTATTTGAAAAGATCGTTAAATCAATGAAGAAAAATTACGAAAAATTACATTACAAATTTTTAAAATGTGGAATATTTAGGGTGATAAGGCAACAGTTTTTTTTAACCTGTAACTACTGTATAAGATGAGACAGAGAAACGAAAGATTATAAACACTTAATACCTCAAGGAGATGGATTATTTAAAAAATTACAGGTGTATCACATTAAAAGTAATTGAATGCATTTTATTTTTTGTAAAGGACATCTGAGACATCAAAGATTGAAGAAGTTTCTTAATCTTTGCGCAGACATTCCTCCACTCTTGGGTACATATCATCCAATAAACGCTAATACAATTTCAGCAGTAATCTGGTAATTTTTTGTCTAATTCTCACTTAGAGCTCAGGAGTACTGAATGGGAAGTTAATCTATACTTTCTTTTCAAATATCTTCACAAAGGAATAACGTGGCGACAATCTTCTGAACCAAGAAATGCCACTATTACTAGAGATAACTTTACGGGCAACAACTTCTTAGAGCAGTTATCGATATTTTTGTTTTATGAACTGCATCTTTTTTGGAACCATGTCTAATCATTAACAAGAAATATACTTAATTCTTGCATTAAACCGTCAAACTACAAGGAGGACTGCTAAGTGCTGTCGACTAACTTCAATAGCGGATCTCACATTCACGATATTTTTTAGGGTGTCCGATTCTTACTGCACTCCGAGGCTCTTATGCTACAGAACAACTTTCCTGAAAGTTTTCAATTCATGTCATAATGAAATGATTATTTTAATGGATCTTAAAATGACGGCGAAATAACCATTCAGAGGTCATTATGCAATCATTATGTTCAGGAAATGATTTAATGGTGAACACACATTCTGCATCTATTTATTGATTCAATATTACTACTTGTTCCTGACAACATACCATCGTTCACGAACTTTCTTCTATTCAATTAATACATAAAAAATGGACTTTAAAACCTCTCGTTTCTCTGCCCTATCGTGTGTGTTTTAAACAATAACGGTAGCAGAAACAACTGCAATAATTATATTCATGAATTTAATATAAAAACACATAAAGTGTAACATTCTGATTTATATTATTTACTGTTAATTTTGATGAAATGCAATAGTTTCACACGTTTGAATTGTCAGTTACTTTTAGCAAGGTATCGTCCACAAAAATAAAGAAAGGAAAGTATTACTGAAAAAAATTAATAGAATCTTTAGCAGAAAACGATGGTTATTCAAAATTTTTTAGTATTTTGAGTAATAATTTATTTCTTCACAACTTCAATCAAATTAATTTGAAAGACAAAATTGAAAAGCTACGATTGTTAGAAAAACTTTTTGAAAGAGTATTTTTTTTTTTTTTAAATTTCTCAAATCTATTTAATCACAATACAGCATTATATAAATAATATAAAAATAATATTCTACTCAAAATAGATTATAATTGTTACCTACCTTTTTATAAACAAGAGTGCAGAATGCTATTTTCAGTTTCATTGAATAATATTCTGTCATAAACAGATTAGTATTATACGTAAACAAATAAATCGCAGTAACAGCAAAGAATCCTGCAATTGTAACATAAACGTTGTAGTGATTCCATTCTTGTCTGTTTTCAAAATAATGTACTGCCGATCCTACTAAATAAGCTTGACCTGCAACTAAAGCTGTTTCCTGTAATTATACGTAAATATCAGTTATTTCAATTATTTTAATACTAACTTCACCTCTTTATAATCGGGTGTCATAATACCTGAATTAGTACAAGTAGTATTACAATCAAGTATTTCCAACCAACAAAACGTAAGGCAGCTTTCAGTATGCTCGGATTTTTTTTCTGTGATTCTTTTTTCCATTCTCTGAAAAGAAATTTGGATGAGGCATTTAATTTAAGAACAATATTTCATTAAATGTTATTCAACTTTTTTAAAGTAATGTATAAATGCTATTTTATTTTGAAATTTTTAATGAAGCAGCACAAAATCTGGAATGTACAGTAATAACTGGTCACGCTAGTATTCTGCGAATCCGAAAATTATTAAACAAGTGGTTTTTTTTTATGTCGAGACAGAACAAAAATATGGCGTGTTTCTGTGAACGTTACTATACGACAAAAGACAGATATAATATTAACGGAGTACAGTCATATAATATTTCATTGTAAGAGAGAGTAAATAGCACGCTTAAACGAATCATAGACATATGCAGCGTTCGCTTTGAAGTGTCTGCTGTGGAAAGATTACATTTAACTTATTAAAGATTTTGTTAGATACTAAATTTTAATATTTTCGCATTTTGAATATTTCTGTTTGCACTGTAAATTTTTACCTACTAATTTTTTGAATTTTGAAAATTATAATTAACATTCTTATAATTTGTAAATCCTCAGTATCTAAAATAAAAATAAATTACGTATTTATTAATTGATAAAAGTGAAAATTTGGTATAAATATACTTGCTATTCAATTTGATAAATAATTTTATATTATTAACTAGCTGCAAGGACCCGCTTCGCTGGGTTTTTATTTGTGGGCAAAAAGTAACGATAGTGAAGATTAAGATAATTAAATTATAGCCAATCTTACCCGTTTTCACAAAATGAAAGAATTAGGTCTCCTGTTTCCAGACGTTTCCAGAGAATTTTTACATGAGCATAAAAATATGTTAGATTTCCCGCAAAAGCGCAAAAAACCGATTGTAAATCTTGCATGTCGCTTTATATTTACATTTCCTGGTTCCGATTCTATTTCTGAACGTCTCCTGTTCACGTCCAGTCAAACGAACTATTTTCAACGTTTCTGGAACGTTTACGATCGTTCTACAATCGAACCAATATTCGAATTTTATGTTCGAATTAAATTCGAACAAATTCGAAAAAATTCGAACAAAACATTCGAAATAGAAAGCCACTTTCATCCACTTTCAGCCTCATATCTCCCGCACCCTTATAGCTATCGAGACGCAACCACCCCTATGCACGAATGGAGACTTGGTGCTACTACCACATACAAACACCATTCACGTGCGATGTGTAGTTTTTGCGAAAAAGTGAAATATAGGGACATACACGTCAATTTATATATATATATATATATTATTATTATTTATTTCTATCCTATTCACGCTCAGATTCTTTAACATTATAAAGTCAACACACCGTACTACTGAGAAAGCACATTTATTCAGTTATACAAACGTTTTCAACCTATATCATGGGCCATCATCAGGTTAAAGACGTTCGAATCAATGGCTTTTCGAACACGTTCAAATTTAAATTATATTAGAACATATGTTGAAATAATATTCAGTAAACAAGCATAAAGAAATTAATACAATAAACAAGAAAAACAAAATAAAATAAAATACAAAATACGGTAATTCCCCATAATACAATATGTAAACATTTTTTATAGTAACTCAGGTTTTATTGAGCCTGGTGGATGTATCCACAGGGCTCAATAAAATATTCCACAACAGAGAAGTGTGAGATGTACAGATGCTTAACGATAAATGTTTGAACTATAAAGATGCAACCATTTTACTGTCGGCATGGAAATATACAGTATAATCAGAAAGAACTCGCATGTATGTATGTATCTACTGTACATTATTGTAGGTCGTACGATTTAATGTTATACTCTGCTACTATGTTATCTCTTATTTTTACTTTGTAAGTGTATAATTATATACATATATTGCTCTCCTGTAACTTGTACACATGTACCCTATCTCCAGCTATGTCTAGCGGTGCTGGTTATGATCGCATATGTGTTTTAATAAAATGACTGAACTGAACTGAACTGCTGGCATACACGAGTTGGGAACACTTGCCATCTGGTCTGCCACCCTGGGTGTTCTCAGGGTTTCCAGTCCAGGCCTAACCTTTGCAACATCATGTACAATGGCCTTCCCTGATGCGATCACTGTTACCTTGGCTACCAGGGATACACCGATGATACTTTGGTCATGATGTCCAATAAAAAAGCCAATTCTTTTCTGAATCAAATTTCAGAGTGAAGCAACTTTAAGAAATTATGCATTAACCTAGTAAGACCACCTGCATGTTAATGTCAAAAGGGATCCAACTCAAGAAACCATACTCGATGAATGAGATAAGTACTAAGATAAGATTTACCAACAGTATGAAATACCTGGGCATTACTATCTATCAGAACTTGAAATGTATATTCACAGAAAGCTAAAAAACGCATGTAAAGAAGAAGGCCATAAAACTTTTAAACCTTCTCTGCTTTCTTGCTGGAAAAAACTGGGGCCTCAACGACAAGAGTTTAACAAGAATTTAACTTCTGGCCATCGAACCAGCTATTTTTTATGGTGCGCCCTTTTAGCGAAACGATGTGAACTGAGTACAGTACTACAAGTTAAAAAGATAAAAAAAATACAAAATATTTCAGATTTTCTAGAACATTTTAACAAACAATTCGCATTGTTTAACTGATATTATTTACACTCGGAAAATTATAACTTACAATTTTTGTCTTAACCTACTATATGAAACTAATGGCTTTGTCACCAGTGAAAACCATAATCTCAGTAGTCACAACTTCTTCATATATGACAAAAGTACTTATTATTTTACAAACTATTATCATCAGTTATTACTTTTCCGTTAAACTATATATAATAATTTAAAAAATATTCAATTTAATTANATCAGTTATTACTTTTCCGTTAAACTATATATAATAATTTAAAAAATATTCAGTTTAATTAGAATATTATAACTAATTCATTAAAACAATATTTTCATATCAACACTTACATAAATAATTTAATAATTACACTTATATATAACACAACACTATTGACATTTAAATTAATTTATTTAATTAACAGTTTACTATCAATCAACTATATACTATGAATTTTGTTATAACTTTCTATAACGTCAAATATTCAGTTAAGTGTTTCATTACAGAAGTAACAATAAGTAATTAATATATACAAAAGAATAAAATAAATGAAACAATATTAGTTTTTGTCTAATTGTTTTGTTAAACTTGAGGAAATCATAAATGAAGCTTAAAATATTAGGAAATAATAACTGAAATATGAATATTCAAAACTAAATAGTAAACTTACTTTTGAAGTAGATCCCCAAGATACTGTGAGGTGTGATATTGAGAGGCTTTGTGTAAATCTTCTTCTTTCAGAATTTGCTTTCTTCCTTTGTTTATTATAGGAAAAACCCACCTGTAAAATAAACCACTTATTTTAATTAATCTTGTTTAACAAAATTTTTTGTACTGGTAATTTTCACATGACTATCGTTGTAGTTAACTTACAACGCATTGAACGATTTTCATCCATGTAAATCATTTATCGTTATCACTGTGACAGTTTATACAGAACGAATTAGCTAAATTATTTTAGTAAAGCAGCATTAATTAGAGTATAATGTATGATTACTACTACTAAAATTGCAAATGTACTGACACACATTCTTGAACAAAAAGCTTTATTAAATTAACGCAGTTGTTACTTTATATGTAAGACATTAAAATATTTTCGCACAAATTGCATTTTTCTACTTTTACTGTATTTTTTTCCATATTCACTTATATAAGTATGATATTTGATACGTCATAATATTTTAATATTCCTGAATAAAACAAACGAAAAAAATTCAAAAATGAATACTTCAAGCACACATCTGACATCTGACACCAACATACTTCTTACATTATAATTCGTTATTTTATTATTAAGTAACATACGTGCATCAAATTTGATAGTAAATCAAAGTTTGAAATATTAAATTTAATCATTTTTATAGTTTAAATTTAAAATATGTTCCAGATTTATGACTATTTACAACGCATAAGCAATATTGTCACAACTAAACAGTTATGTCTAACTGACAAGGGGACCTTACGGTCTCGGAAATTCAGTTTAAGATGAGACTTTGCAGGTTAATAGTATACCTCAAGGGTGTCCTCCCAGAAGTATTGTAAAGCGCACTAGCAACAAGATTCTGAGAAAAAAGGCTCTAAAATTTTAAGCGCAGCTCATATACCGATGGATTTTACAGTATCGTAGCACAGCGAAATGGCTGAGCCTGTATCGAACTCGCTTGCCACGCGGACGATCTACGTTCGATTCTACCTTCGGCTAACTTTTTTTTATATTGTTTTAAAAATTGTAACAACTTTTAAATAAAGTTAATGACCTAAAAATATTATTAATTAAATCATAAATAACTGTCAACTTTTACACCTGGGAGCTAATTATTCCGTGAGTTTTCACAAGTCAGCAGCAAAGGTGACACTTTCACATAACTTTCCGACCTATCGTCTTAAGTTCATCGGTTGAAAATAACAAGGAATTGAAAAATTCTTCAAATTTAAAAGGAATATTTTTAACCTCTCCACAGCTTAAAATATCTTAAAATTTTTAATTAAAATTAAAGTTTTAATTTATCTCCATTATAAATGCATTTGAAATTATTCAAATTTTAAAAATATTTTAAACTATGGATTAATTAATACAATACAGAAAGAGTTTATTCTTGCATTAGATATAATGAATACTTTTTCCCGTATCTATTTAGTGATTATTTGTATATTTAATAAATCTTTCGGTCAATTATGTACAAATACAAGTTTGTAAGTATTTTTTCAAGTACAAGTATAGTGACGTATAATTGTATGCTTATGTGATACGTTTACTTTTTTCTTGCCTCTCCACTCTCTATTAATTTATCTCATCTACAGATATGTACACTGAGTTTCTAGTATTTCTCATTAAATCTATACATCAATCAGATAGTATATAATATATACTTTAAGATAAAAAAATTTAGCGTATCGTCTTTGTTCGAAAACCTTGAAGTTTTGTCAAAATGCAAAAAAACAGTTATTATAAAACTAACGTAAAGTTTCGTCACTAATATAATTCTAACTTAAAATGCTTTTTCATGTACTTAAAATTCTACAAATATATGCAAAAGAAGAATTACTTGCAAATGGATAAGTTTATAAAAACTAATAATTTCCTACGGTAAAAAAAAATTTCAGAACGAATGCAAGAATTAGGCCCCCCGTTTCCAGACTAATTAGAGACCTGGTTCCGATTTTATTTCTGAACGTCTCCTGTTCACTTCCAGTCAAACGAACTATTTTCAACGTTTCTGGAACGTTTACAATCGTTTTATAATCGAACCAATATTCGATTTTTATGTTCGAATTAAATTCGAACAAATTCGAACATAACATTCGAAATAGAAAACCACTTTCAACCACTTTCAGCAACATATCTCCCGCATCCTTATAGCTATCGAGTCGCAACCCCCATAGTGCACGAAAGGAGACTTGGGGCTACCACCACATACAAACAGCANTCGAAATAAATTCGAACAAATTCGAACATAACATTCGAAATAGAAAACCACTTTCAACCACTTTCAGCAACATATCTCCCGCATCCTTATAGCTATCGAGTCGCAACCCCCATAGTGCACGAAAGGAGACTTGGGGCTACCACCACATACAAACAGCATTCATTTTGCGGAAAAATGAAATGTAGGGACACACACGACCATTTATATATATAGATAGATTTCAAATTCCATTTATAATTTAATGGTATGAAGTCGTCACATCTTGTCACAGTTAGCTTACTAGTAGTCTATGTTTTAGAATAATAATTTTCATATATGTGAATACGCGTATTTTATTTGTAATTATTATGTACTAAAGTCGTATCATGAACGGAATATTGCGTATATTTCGTATGTACGGACTTTGTTATATTTATTGTATTCGTTTGTAATGCACAAATTTGTTCGGTGTTTTTATCTTTATTTTGTTCACCGTACATAGCGTATTTGTTCACTGTACCAAAAAAATAATAAATAAAAACTCCTACAGAAAATTCAGTTATTAAAAATATATTTAGAACGTCTGAGCTTTAAAAACCGGTCGACGTGTAGTTGTAAAAGTCTTGTTTATATAAAAAGTTGTTTCGATAAAAGTTTAAAAGGTTACACTTCAAAATATAACATAATTAATACTTATTTATATTAGACAATTTAATTATTAATCAGATAAAATAATAATACATACCAGAAAAATATTCGAGAGAAAACACCAGCTGTATCGAATGGGTTACTTGTCTCTTTTTTGTCCATTCTCAAATAATATCTCTCGTTTACAATTATCTGTACGATGCATACGTAGTCTTACTCACCAAGTCTATACATCTATCAGATGTTATATAATACAGTATTCAGTTTAATATTTAAAGGTTTAGCGTGTTATTTTTGTTCAGAAAACCTTGATGTTTCATCGGGATGTAATTAGCAATTTAATTACTATTCCACTACATAGAGATTTGTCACAGATATAATTTAAACTTAAAATGCTACAAGTATATACAAAGAAAGAATTATATGAAGATTAATAAATATATAAAAATATATTTTTATAATAAAAAAAATCCAGCAACGAATTTTTCAACTTTCCTCGCAAATAGTGCTAAGATATATTAAGATAAAGTTAAAATTATCTGCAGCACCGTTTAAAATAAGATATTAAATAAATAACAGTAACGTTATTATTTATTATAAAATGGCAAAAAGCTTAAATTTTAAAATAGAGATGAATCAATAAAGACTCCATTCTGTATGCTCACTGCCTGACCTTCNTACTTTTTTGACAAACGACGTATAATCGGGAACGACGTAACTCGAAACGACGTAAGTCGAGGTATACCTGTATTTATAACGTCTGAGCTTTAAAAACCGGTCGAAGTGTAGTTGTAAAAGTCTTGTTTATATAAAAAGTTGTTTCGATTAAAGTTTAAAAGGTTACACTTCAAAATATAACATAATTAATACTTATTTATATTAGACAAATTAATTAATAATCAGATAAAATAATAATACATACCAGAAAAATATTCGATTGAAAACACCAGCTGTATCGAATGGGTTACTTGTCTCTTTCCTGTCCATTTTCAAATAATTTCTCTCGACTACAATTATCTGTAAGAGGCAAACGTAGTCTTACTCATCAAGTCTATACATCTATCAGATGATATATAATACAGTATTCAGTTTAATATTTAATTATTTAGCGTGTTATTTTTGTTCAGAAAACCTTGATGTTTCATCGAGATGTAATTAGCAGTTTAATTATTATTCAACAACATAGAGATTTGTTACAGATATAATTTAAACTTAAAATGTTACAAATATATACAAAGAAAGAATTATATGAAGATTAATAAATATATAAAAATATATTTTTATAATAAAAAAATCTAGCAACCAATTCCTCAACTTTCCTCGCAGATAGTGCTAAGATATATTAAGATAAAGTTAAAATTATCTGCAGCACCGTTTAATATAAGATATTAAAGAAATAACAGTTACGTTATTATTTATTATAAAATGGCAAAAAGCTTAATTTTTAAAATTAAGATAAAGTAAAAAAAAACTTCCTTCTGTCTCCTCACTGCCTGATCTTCTACATAGACATGTACATAAGGACCAATAGAGCTTAAATCCTCGGCCCCCAAGTTACCAGGGCCTACAAAAATTGAATTATTACCAAAAATTTTTAATACTTTTTTATTAACAACGAGCAGTTTTCGTATAGTAAATATAGTTAATATTAATAATAGAATAATAATGATAATTTTTCGTATTGTTTGTTTTATCTCAATCAATGTAAAGATTTTTAATCTAAAAAAACTGTGACTCCATTGGACTTTAATAAACCCTAACTTAGATCCGCCCCTGCTTTTAATTAACTACCACACTTTATCATCATTCATGTCTTTATAACAGCTAATTTCACAAATTTTGTTCATTAGTCTTTATATTATTTTGAAATATTAAACGAAATAGACACCAAATTCCCTCATTATAGGCATAATAACGCAAAATTTAAAAGATAGCAATAAATTTTTTACACGTGAAATGACATTTTTAAAAAATTATTCAACAGTTATTCGTCTTTCTATGCAAATCAAGTACCGTTTACATTATTCGAGTAAATTTCGTAAATGTTATGCACATTGGGTAAAGTTATCAACAATAAATAATTTGAAACGAATTCATCGTTGACTATAACCAAATATTCAAAGCCGTTTGTTATAATTTAAAAAATCCAACAAGAAATATAAATTTTGAATAATGTAAATATATACAAAAGAAAACGTTACACAATTTTTAAACATTTTTTCACAATTTCCGTTACAATCGACCGTAACGAGAATGACTTTGCTTAATAGCCTCTCCCGTGCGTTTATTTATAACGATTGTTAAAAGTTCGGAGAATCGAATATTTAGGAAATTTTTATTCTAAAATTTGTCTTTCAGTAACTGTGAAAAGACGATTCGAAGTGTTCAAAAACTTTTTTTCTGCATAAATGTTTCCTGCATATAATGAAGTGCATATTATGAATAATATATATTTACGTTATGCATATGATATGTGTGATTATGCATACATATCATATGCATTTCTTAATATCATGCATATTCATGAATAATGTACATGATATGCATAAAATGTTAAAAACTCTTTTTACGTTTTAAACTATTGTTATAGTTTATAGATTATTTGAATAACCGATACAAAAATGCACTTATTATAGATATATTTATATTATCTGAGTTGTATAAACAGGTCGAAGTGTAGTTGTAAGAGTCTTGTTTATATAAAAAATCTGTGATATCATTTTTTTACACCCGAGATGGGTTTTCATTTAATATTAGATTTATGTTTTGTCATGCACAAACTTTCTTCGGTGTTTCCGTCTTTATTCTGTTCACCGTACATAGCGTATTTGTACGTTGTACCAAATAAATAATAACTGATACAAAAAATACAGTTATTAAAAATATGTTTATAATGTTTGAGTTGTATAAGTCTGTCGAAGTGTAGATGTAAAATTGTTATGTAAGAAATTATTACTTTTGTATCGCTAATTTCTACCTTTACTATTTATTACTTTAGTTCATGTTTGCAACTTGAAATAAAATTATTATAATTAAGAACATACCATTTAGAAATGAAATTACCCGAGTTGTTAGATGTGATTAATTAATTACTTATAATGTCTGAGTTGTATAAACCGGTCGAAGTGTAGNAGTCACTTCCTTTGACAGAAGCCTGAGCATCCTCTGTTTTTCTCTTATCTGTTTTTCTCTTATCTTATCTGTTTTTCTTAAAAAATCTCGCCACGATGAGAAATATTTACCCCCTTATTTATTCCCCTTTCCATCCGTCCACGTGGAAAAATACTTATATGATGATTGGTCGTATTTTCAAAAATTCAAAAATGGAAAGATATAGGCGAAGTTCAGCCGAATTCAGGGAATAATAGTAATAATTATGTAGCTTAATTTTAAATTGTATGTTTATTATAAACTATTCATTTTTATTTCTTCGTTATAAAATACAATAATCTAGTAACATAGCCAGAAAGAGACTTTTCGGATGGACTCATATATATGTTCATTTATTTATTTATTTATTTTGTGCGTTATAAACTGCTTTCCAACAATCTATTTTTCTTTCTAATTTGTTATTTTAATTTTAGTTTTATGTATTAAAGTGTTTTGTGAATTATATTATTTTGCTAAAATGAAATTATTAAATTTTACCTTCTGTTATAAAATACAACTTCAGCCTCAGCGTTTTGTCTATTTTACGTAAAAGTTATAACTTCTTTAAGTAGCAATAATTATATAAGCAGGTTACCGGCATGGCGAGAGGTCTGGATAAAATACATAATTAGTATTATACTTATGCAAAATTAAGCCAGCGACCATGCCGACAAAAGTTATAGAAGATTAACTCACTTAGGATCCATGTATTTATTCCTTCTATGTATGAAAATTTTGATAGAAACTACGACAGAAGCATCGTTCGGAATATGGAAGCTTTTTAGTTCCGGCGTTTACCGTGGCTGTCCGTAGATGTTGGATATAACAGAGAAGGCAATTATTGACCTTACGCAACCTAAACATGCAAGAAAATAGAAAGTTGTGTTAATTATAAATATGAATTTAATTTCTGAGAGTAATGAAAAACATAATTGAGATTTTTTGATAATAATAATAATAAGCGCAGAGCCCAAACGGTTAGAAGTTGATAGTTGAAATTTGGTACACAGTTAGGGTACGCCACGAGAACACACACTAAGAATTGATTTCCCGAAATTCCCCTACTACGGGGGCGAGGGCGAGGATCAAGTCTTATCTAGAACTTGGCTTCTGTTGTACTATTATAAATGCAGATTTTTCCGTTTTGACTGCGTTTTTAACTGATCTAGAACATTTTTACATTAAATGGAGTAATAAATTTTGGTGATTGCTAACAATATATTCTCTGTCTAATTTCTGATATTTTAAAATGTAACAGCAAGAAAATTCATTCTGAAAGTCGTCAATAAATTGCTGGTCAATTATTTGGGAACGAGCAACATAATTCCACTTTAGATAATTTTTGATACGAGTAAAGTCATTGTTTTTAATCGTACTGTACCAAATATGCTTTTATCTAGCTGTTATTTGGTGAACTAAACATCTACCTCGAAAGGGATCATGGAGCCAGAGAACGTCCAAATCGCTCTCTTTGTTTGGAAGTAATGTACGTTTTTCAAGTTTCAGCAATACTTCATCTAATTTTACGCTTACTAAAAAGTTTCTACAAAATATTATTGTGAAATTACACATTACCTTTTAGATGAAGTTATTATGGTATTCGAAGTAACCTTTAAGACTGTAATTGTTTAGTTTTGAAATGAAGTTTACCTGTGTTCGCGGTCAGTATGAAAAGTGTACATTGGGGGCAAGATGGGGTTCCCGTCTAGCTTCAGGATGACCATAAACATCGCCTATGAATCCATAAGTATTTTCGGAGGCAGACTTTATTGCTGCAGAGACGACAAACAGACCCCTTCAGCAAGGATAGGCCTAACAAGAAACGAAAGACAAATGACACAGAATGCTTCTATTTTGAGCTAAATGTAGCCGTTGTGATAAATGGCCACACGGTTCTTATTTCAATATTGAAAAAAACGACAGGTTAACCATTTTAACCTGTCCTTCTTGTGTATAAAAATAATGTGTACCAACTTTCCCCATGTGTTGGGCAAGTTGGTGCATTCACATAAAATTTTAAAATATTACGTTTTCTTCTGTTTAAAAACGTTTTTCAAAAATTAAATTTTGTATTGTATATTAACAAATGTTGTAGTTGCTGAGAATAAAAAAATTATTGTTTTCATTAAAGCGGTTGCCATCTTATGACTTTTCAAACCTATTAAACTTTGCCTTATTGTTACAAGATGTTTATGAAAACCAGGGCTGTAGANTTCTTCTCTTAGAGAATTAATTGTAATGTTCAACTGAAGAATCGAATAAGTGAGATTAAGAATAGATGGAATGACAAAAGAGAATTTTTAAAATAATTAAAATTACGTATTTTATAGAATTGATTTTTCGCAAGAAACCGCTCATTTATCTGATTTAAAACATTGAATAATTTTTATATAAACAACACTTTTACAACTACACTTTGACCTATTTATGTAAGTCCGATTTTATATAAAAATTATAAAACTCATTTTTTTTCTGTTAATTTAAACAATCGTTACATCTATAATAAGTAACTTTCAAAGAAATGAATTAAATTGAAAAGTTTTCTAAATATTGTTAGATCCGAATAGCCCCTGGGTCTAAATAACAATTTAAATCACAAATTTAAATTAATGATGAAAAATATTCTTTCATTTTTGGTAGGAAAATAACGTTTTTCTAGCGTGGGAAAACAGATAAGAGAGTCACTTCCTTTGACAGAAGCCTGAGCATCCTCTGTTTTTCTCTTATCTGTTTTTCTCTTATCTTATCTGTTTTTCTTAAAAAATCTCGCCACGATGAGAAATATTTACCCCCTTATTTATTCCCCTTTCCATCCGTCCACGTGGAAAAATACTTATATGATGATTGGTCGTATTTTCAAAAATTCAAAAATGGAAAGATATAGGCGAAGTTCAGCCGAATTCAGGGAGTTCGTCAACAGATCCCAGAGTATTCAGACGAAATCCATACAAGCTCCTAATGGCCAACGCCCTATGCTATAAGCAATACAGTACACAAAAGGCTTACTTCCATAGACATAAATATTCTCAGTTAAGTTGAACTCTCCATGAACAGAACTAACATGAACAGAACATACAGAAAAAATGAAGGACAACTAACAGGTTGTATGTTTTAATATGAAATTGTGAGCTCTCTCTCTCGGCATATATTTTAAAAGTTAAATTCATTGTGTCTCATTCATTTATAACTCAGTCTTTGTATAGTTTCACTTATATATATGTTTATTAAATTCCTTTTATTATTAGTTAATATAATGTCTCCTCGATCTCTGAATCATACCAGTCACGCGTGTTAATCCGCGTATTTAAAATCGATTAACTGGTGTCTAGGAATCCTGACGTTGGATAAAGACTTCGCCGTCTATATCCTATCCAATATTTAACAGCCCTCCTATAAAAAGGTTTAAGATCGGATCTCACGATTCGAAACTTCGAGAACTATTCTCACGGAATAGGCCGAGTAAGTGGCACCCTTAAGCAGGTACCCCCGGCTTCTCACATCATTGTGAGTATTACTGATTTCCAGTAGTCTGGATAAGTGATTATTTTATACATAGAATTGAAGAGGTGTAACAACTTCACTCTTTCTTGAGTTGGTAGTGTTTTTAAGAAATTGGTTGGAATAAGGTCACTTCTGGGTGATGTCTTTGCGAGTTTTATTTATAATTTTATCTAATTCCTCTATTCCTATTGTAATATAAAATAATAAATTAATATCAATAATAAATTCCTATTACAAATAATAATAATAATTTATTGTTAATTTAAAATTATTGCTAGGATGCCTCTAGTGCCTGTTTTTGGCATATCGTTATGCAGACGGACTGACGGACGGACACGCATTCAATGGGTTATATATGTTACTGTAAATGCTCGAACTATGGTAAATCTTAAGATTTTCCAGTAAAACCTAAGATTTACCAAATCATTGTGGTAAAAGTCTGAAATGTTTTGCGATCATTGTTAATTTCGAACTTTTACCAGCATTTACTTGGTATATCTTGGTTTTTTCTCAGAGACATGGTAAATGTTGAAAAAATAATCCCCGATCCTGTACCGCACCGCCTTCGCTTGCCGCATTCCATTGTTTGACACGTTAGAATGCGCACATTAATTCTAATCTTGTTTCAGATTTCTCTGTCTAAAAGTTATTTATGAATCAAGATGAGTGTGAAATGGAGATTTTATGAAATAATGGACAAGCTCATTGCAAGCAAGAAAGATAATAACTTTTATCTCAATAGGGACAAATACGCAAATGTTTGGAGGAAGTAAATGCTGCAAAGAACATGAAAAAGAAACAAGCTGTTCGTTACAGGCATATAAAGCGTTATGACATTCTGACTATAGGTGGCGAAGAAAAAGTAATTGCGCCTATGAAGGAGGAGGATGGAGAAATAAGGTATTACATTTGTTACGAGGACTTATTCAACATTCTCGAAGAAACGCGTGTTGCTGTTGGCCACATTGGGTGGACACAGATGCTTAAGGAATGTAATCGCAAGTATAAAAATGTAACAGTTGAGGCTACTATGACATATTTGAAGCTATGTCAACCTTGNGGTGCTTTTTTATTATTATTATTATTATTATAAAATTATTTATAATTTTAATTTACCTATGAAATTTTTTAATCGGAAGTAATTTATAACCTGAAAAATTAATTTGAAAATAAATTAAACACAACTGTTAGAGCCGAAATTAGAGAAAATTTATTAGTGAAAGAAAATTTTAGAAAAATTCAAATCCAGATAATTTTCAAAAACATTGCTGATTTAATCGGTGATTAAACTGGTTTCCACGGAATTAGTTTCTTGTTAGGAGTGACAGATCAAAAGTGTCACTTTAACACAACGCGTGAAACTCGTTGATTGGAGACTCAATACGAAACTTCGAGTGAAGTAACGAGAAAAACCCAGGAGATAACTCGTATAAAAAAGAGGGGACGATAACGCTCGAGGGTTATCCCGTTTATCCTATATTTATCTAGTAAGTATTATTACATTTTTGTTATCAACTGACATTTTGTAATATAAACAACTAATCAAATTTTCTGTTCACGATGTAATCTTCGCAAGCAAACTATCATTTTATAATAACATCATTAAATTTTAAAATATAGAATATATACTTATATTATTGTTTTTTGTAATTATCTGATTATAGCATAACTTTTTGTGTAAACATTTTTTCAAATTTACAGTGTATATTGATAGCCAGTTTATTCATAGATTCTTAATATAAATAAAAAAAGATTTACGAAAAGTAATTTTTTCTCAAACACGCGGTGTACTGTGTATTCGATGTGTGTTTTATTTGCATTTATTTATATTATTCAAAATGTAATTAACAAGTTTATTCGAGTCTTTATTTAACATTGTATAGTTGGCGTTATATAAAAACAAATTTTAACCTAAAACTTAATAACACTTAAAAAAATGACACACTTTCATATCTCATAAAGTAAATATACAATTCTACGTCATAATTCTTATACTTGGGAAAAGATACTAATAACCTTGTGTTCATATAAGTTTGCTCAAAGGGTTTATTTTTTCGAAACACAAATAATTCCACGATAAGAGAAAAAACTTAAATATTCGTATTTTACGTTAAAGTTATTCTTGTAATGTACGTGTTGGATTCGTTTTGAAAAAATTACTTGTTGAAAGTACTCGTTGCAAAATTTAATCAGACTGTTAATTAATATGGTATTTTTACAGGTAAATTGTGTAATTATTACTCATATAAACATATATATTTTTCACAAATTTTAAATATCTGATGTATTCATCTTCACTAGTAATTTTATGTTATACGAGGTATTGAAGAATGCAAACTAAATTCGTTTATTTCGTAATTTATTTTCATTGTTCGAATTATCTCTTTAGAAATTTTATATTTAGATAATCTCTTTCCTTCATACTATGTTTATATATATATATATATATATATATAATCTATACATTTTAAGGTGGAAAAAATTGGAGACAGGTAATGACATAAATAACTTTTATATTAGTATTTAATTTTTTACGACTAGATTGTAGAATACAATATTGCATCAATACACAAAGATAGAACACAAAACATCGCATGCTCGAAGGCGTTAATTTTGTTCCATGCAAATTTATTGCGCTTTTATCAAGTAACACATCATTCTAGTTATTATGGCAGAAAACGAAATTTTATTCTTCTCTTAGAGAATTAATTGTAATGTTCAACTGAAGAATCGAATAAGTGAGATTAAGAATAGATGGAATGACAAAAGAGAATTTTTAAAATAATTAAAATTACGTATTTTATAGAATTGATTTTTCGCAAGAAACCGCTCATTTATCTGATATAATAACATTAAGTACTTTTTATATAAACAACACTTTTACAACTACACTCTGACATATTTATGTAAGTCCGATTTTATATAAAAATTATAAAACTCATTTTTTTTCTGTTAATTTAAACAATCGTTACATCTATAATAAGTAACTTTCAACACTTTCATATAGTTAATGATAACGAATGCGCTCTAAATAAATTATAAGTTGGGAGTATTCGTACCCAATGTATAGAAAGATTTATGGAATTCACTGAGAATAATTTAAAAGGCGTTTTATTTGCAGCAAAGAACGAAGAAATTTCGATTAAGTTTTAAAAAATTTAACTTTAAATCGAACTAATCATTTGTCAGATTTTTTTACAATAGGAAATAATTAATCTAAATATATAAAATTACTTATCCTGACTGACTGAATGACTGACTAACTGACTGACTGGTTGGGTGATTCATCATCGCCCAGAGCAAACGGCAGAACCTAAAGAAGTGAAATTTGGTAGACAGTTAGGGTACGTCATGAAAACGCACACTAAGAAGGGATTTTTCGAACTTCCTCTGTGGGGGGAGAGGGAGAGGATTAAGGCTTAACCGGAAAAACGGCTTCTACTGTACTATTTTAGATGCGATTTTTTGTTTTTAACTACGTTTAGTCTTCATTGAGTACTTAAGTGTATTAAATTCATAACATTTCAGACATTGTTATAAATATTTTCATCTATTTCGATTTTAAAAATGTTCGAACCGTTTTAAATTCAAATTTGTTATTTCATATTGGTTCGATTATACAACAATTGTAATCTTTCCAGAAAATTGATTAAATTGAAAGTAGTTTGTTTGATTCTCAGCAATTCTCATCATTCTCGGCGATAGGTGTTATATAACAATTACTATGGTTGTTGAAATAATGAATATAAATGGGGTTTGCTTGCAAAACCTTCGCGGACGAAGTCGCGGGTAACAGCTAGTTATAATATACAGTAGAGCGTCGATTATCCGAATCAATTAGGGACTGGGGTTGTTCGGAAGATCGATGATCCGGATAACCGATTATACACGAAACAATATATTCATTTATTCCATCTTGACATTTTTCTCCGTTGCGTGTCGCTTCGCGTTGAATTTTCGTCGATGTTAAGCCTAACGAAGACTATTGTATCGTTAAAAATTAGTTTTTTCATTTTATACAAACAAAATAAATATATTGAAAAATATAAACACAATAAAAAATTATACTTCAGAAGTTAATTTAGTATCAAAAACTTTAAATATTTGAGTAGCCCAAGACATAGCCAAAGATTGCAGCGCCACAGCACTGGCAAAAATTTAAATTCGCCGGCAGAATTCTTTCGGATGATTAACGTTTCGGATGATTGACTTTCGGATAATCGACGCTCTACTGTATTTCTATTTTCCATATAATTAATTCATTTGCATACATGTGTAATATTATAAGTATATTAAAAATTATTTAAGACAATTCCCTCTTTTACTTCACACTACAATGAAGTGTTTATTACAACTACAACAACTTCAAGGTTTCACAAAAGACAAATAAGCTAAAAAACCTTGAGTCTTTAAGATAAATTTGATATATAGTGATATTTAATAAATAATGCTGTAGTATTGGGTATAGAGCATTCTTCCTGCGACTTATTAATATAGTAATAAAAATAAAAAAGACAGAAAAAACCCATTCGTTTTACTTAATATTTTTTCTTGTGTACTTTTCTGCGATGTAGTATTATTCAATCATTAATAAATGAAATTTTAATATAAATAGTTGATAATTTTTATGACGTCACTTCTATGCTCAGAGTGCAAGTTTTTGAAAGCCTAATAATTTTTATTAATATCATTAATTTTTGCCATAAAAGGATAAAAGGTATATGTAGGAATTTTGTAATATTTTCATATTTGGTTTTTTCGTTATTCCAAATGTGAAATTAAGCAGCATACTTTTTGTGTGTTTGGTATTTCGAAACTTGTACACTAATGAGTGATTTATAGGTACCTGATACAAATTAGAACTATTAAACTTTGAAATTATCTTATTTCACAAACACATAACACACTGTTTCTTAGATACGTCTTTCATTTTACAATTATTGTAAAATATTGTTATTCAGGTAATTAAAAAGTTAATATGATTATTTATTTAAAGTTATTATTTGCAGTATCTACTAAAGATTTTATTACTTATATTACTGCTATTTATCTGTACTTACATGTTTTGTATAAGTGGTGAGAAAAAGGTATTCCGTAAATGCAAAATTACCCATCGCTATACTTGTACTTGGAAAAAAGATAATGACACTTTCGTATTTGTAAAAGGCTAACCGAAAGTTTTATTCAAAATACAATATTTCAACAGTAAATTTAGAAAAAAGAACTTTTTTTTTATATTTAATTCTTCAGTACTTCCGTAATAGTAAATATTAGTTCTAGCGTGATGAAAATATTGTGAGCCACCAGGAGGTAAGAGGAGTCCTTACCTCTTACCTCCCGGCCACAGGTCGTTGACCTACTTGTTTTGTCAGGGATAGTAGTAACGTTCGGTTACGCGTTACGCGAGTGGAGGAGAGTCGGAGGGGTCGACGATAAGGCGTGAGCAAAGTCGAGTAACGACACCATTTAAAATAAAACAACGGTTTATTTTACTAGCTATCTAAATAAAAATTTTACAAAACTCCGCGGATGAGAGAGAGAGTTTACAATAATATTTCATACCTCTGTGATAGTATCGGATGGATACTTCGGCTTTTAATTGCTGAAAGGTCGTGCGAGTTGGGCACAAGGTCTACTAATTAGTGTCGTGCAGTAAGTCAACGGGAAGTAAAGGTCTGTCTTGGTTGTTCGATGGGTGACCCTCTCGAGAGGGGAAAAAGGATGGCTTTTATACATTTTTGGTGAGAAAATTCGTCAGGTGACCAATTGTTTTCGCAGGTGTGGAGTTAAAGTTCGTGTTAGGATCAGTGTTGCCGCAATGAAATTTCAAAACGTACTGAAGCACCTTCAAAAAATGTAGTATTTTCCTTCAAAATGTACTAGTTCTATGAATACTTTGTTTACGTGCCTATATATATATATATATATATATAAACGTAATATGAAAGTTTACTTTTATTTTAAAGATAAATATTAAGCAATCGTGTTGCCTGTACTCCTTCGAAGACTACTGACCGACTTGCATCGTAAGGTAGTACGATTTATAATATACTTGTAAACTCTCTCTCTTGCGAGGAATAGATAGATTTTGTTACTCTTGTGATTAGGTTAAGAAGTGTTATTCTTT